>NC_056727.1:592313219-592398219 GCF_019279795.1 Protopterus annectens | reverse complement strand
ACAATTTTAAGTGCAAAACATGAAATAAAATAAATGCATAGTCGGCCTGTATTTTATGCACTGATGCAATCATTCTACCAGTTATCATGAGCAGGACAACTATGCCTACATCACAATACAAAAATGTTTAAAACACATTACACAGATTTTGTGCATCAAAAAACTGTGCACTTATATGGTACATAAGGGTCTGTATCAGTATGTTGAAAACTAACTTCAGTGAACGGTCGTTCAAACATTCACATCTGCAAACGTTTTTCACATGGCAATGAATTACTTGTCCAGCACTCCAACTGTCACATACACAGCAATATACCAAACCCACCATGGTGTGGGGCGGGGCTGCACCCCCCACTTATATATATCAACTCTGACATCACATTATGGTGGGGAAAGGGGCAAAGTTCTTAATGCTGGCCAAGTAACTCACTCCCCTGTGAAAAACATTCACTGATCTGCATGTTCGATGAACGGTCATTTGCTGATTTATGTTTGATAAACAGCCATTCACTTAAGTTAGTTTTCAGCTAAATGACATGGACCCGGTACATATTGCATACAAATTTTAAAAACAGAACTCAGTTAGCTAAGAAGTGAAGTATGGTTGTCAACATAGTTATGATGACCAAGGCAAAATATGAACAATTACTGGTATACTATGCAAACTGGTTGTTTCTTACAGCTTTCATTGCTCTGTAAGACACTTATCTCTAGCAAAGCACCAAGGCTACTCCTGAAGCAGGTACCTGTGACTAACAGTAGTAGTTGATAGCAGAAAAAAAACTAAGGTAAACATATTAATATTTTGTGTCATTTTGGTTCTAATGCTACTAAAATACAAATCAGCCATAATGTAAATTGACTGGAAACACTTAATATTATTCAACTGATTAATTTAACCAGGTAAGTGAACTGGTCCTTTATGGTCAACTTTTTAGCCATGGGTCAAGCCATAAGGTAAAACGTTTTATAGAGAATTGGGAAACAAGGCAAAAAGGATTTGAAAAACCACTCAAAAAAGAAGAAATAGATACATTTTGGAGAAGTATCTATAAAGATTCTGTGGAACATAAAAATGCTAAATGGATAGGAAAAAGAAAGAATAAGTTCAAAGGTACAGGATATGAAATGGGCTGAAGTTAACAGCCAGAGAGACTGAAACAAAGTTAAAAGGCCTCTAACTGGGAAAACCCCAGGCCCAGATGCAGCACCTAACTTTTGGCTAAAAGTATTAATGTCTTTGGATGAAGATTTAGCCATGAGCAAGAACTATTTATATGCGTACCCCGACCAGACACCAGCCTGGTTAACAGAAAAAACAATGCTCATATTTAAAAATAAATGTGCAAGTTATCCTAAAAATTACAGACCAATAACTTGCCTTCTAACGACGTATAAACTATACACTGGAATTGATCCTGACAGAGTTTACAGTCATTTAGAAGAAAATTCAATTATGGCAATACAACAAAAGGGTAGTAAAAGAAAGTCATATGGAACAAAAGATCATTTGTTGCCAAATATGTCATAGTAGAGAACTGCAAAACTGGGAAGAAACTAAGTATGGTAAGGATTGCCTACAAAAAAAAATTTAACAGTATCCCACATTCACAGATAAAAGAGTGCTTGAAAATATATAAGATGCACCCTACTCTGATCAATTACATTACAGCGACCATGAAACAACGGCAGACCACTTTGCAATTAAGCCATGATAAAGGACAAGTTATTATTCCAGGGATAAAAATTCAAAGGGGGATAATTCCAGGGTGACTCCCTGCCACTGCTGGTATTCTGTCTTGCCCTTAACCCATTAAGCTGTCTACTTAATAGATCAGGCCATGGTTACAGCTTGGCTCCTAGAAAACAACAAAGTGCAAATACTTCTCATCTTCTCTCTGTTGATGATTTAAAACGTTATAGCTCATC
Source organism: Protopterus annectens (assembly GCF_019279795.1). Classification (NCBI taxonomy): domain Eukaryota; kingdom Metazoa; phylum Chordata; order Ceratodontiformes; family Protopteridae; genus Protopterus; species Protopterus annectens. The sequence continues at coordinate 592,396,290 of NC_056727.1, read as the reverse complement.
AGATGATGAACTGAAAGCACAACTGCAAGTTGTCAAAACTTTTTCAGATGATATAAGAATGTAATTTGGTCTTGATAAATGTGCAAAAGCAACCTTTAAAGCAGGAAAGCTGCAGCACCAAGAAAACAGCAGTTTGGGACAAGAATGTGATAAAAAAGAACTCAAGCAAGAGAAGTATATAAATATTTGGGAACTGATGATGGCTCAACAACTAAACATGAACAATGAGAATAAAAGTAAGGAATATTTTAGAAGACTAATTCTGAAAACAGCGTTGACATCTAGGAACAAAATTCAAGCTATAAACAAATTTGCTCTTCCTGTCCTAACTTACGGTTTTGGAGTGATTGACTGGGCCCAAAAGGTGTTGGATAGATTAGATAGAAAAACAAGAAGGATGCCTTCATGCTCATCAAATGACTTGTAAAAATCAGTGCATACCAAGATTATATATTCCCCATTCTGAAGAAGGTATGGGCCTCCTTGAACTTGACTACATGTATAGATCTGCAATTGTGGGACTGCACACACATCTGCTAACCTCAATACCCAAACATAGTGAAAGTTTTGAAACATGAGGAAAATAAAGCAAAGATGACTTCCCTGCTTTGTCTAGCAGAAACATATCAGCATCAAGCGGGAACGGAAACTGAATGAGAAGGAGATACAAATCAGGCAGCAACTGGATGTGCCAAAAAATGAAACAAATGAAAGAATACAACGTGAAGGATCAGATGAGAAAGTAAGAAATGTGGAAAATGCATAAATATAGTTCCAAGTATAGAAAAAACCTGGAAGAACCTCTTGATCAGGATCGACTGCAAGAATGGTTAAGAAGCGAATTTAAACCAAAAGATGAAAGCTTAAAACTGGCGTCCCTAGATAGTGGGCTATGTACACACTGGTTTACGAAGTCCATTAAACATGTGGAAGAAACAGACAAATGTAGGTTTTGTAAAACAGAATTGGAAACAGTTGCGCACCTTGTTGCTGGTTGTGACATACTAATGGCAGAAGGACTGTGTATTGAAAGGCATAATAATGTGGCAAGACTGTTGTACTAGAGATTGTGCAAACATTATGGTATGGAATTGCCTGAAAAACATTCGAAACATTAGCCACAAAGCATCACAGAAAATGATGAAGTCTATATCACATGGGTTCACCCATTACCAACAGTTCAATGCGAGGAAACCAGATATAGTGGTCCATGAAAAGAAGACAAAAGTAGCATTGATCATTGAAATTGCTACACTCAGTGACTACAGTGTCTTGAAAGGCATAATAATGTAGCAAGATTGTTGTACTAGAGATTGTGCAAACATTATGGTATGGAATTGCCTGAAAAACATTTGAAACATTAGCCACAAAGCATCACAGAAAATGATGAAGTCTATATCACATGGGTTCACCCATTACCAACAGTTCAATGCGAGGAAACCAGATATAGTGGTCCATGAAAAGAAGAAAAAGTAGCATTGATCATTGAAATCGCTACACTCAGTGACTACAGTGTCTTGCATACACAGAGACAGAAAGTCATAAAATATCAGGATTTGCAGGCAGAAATGAGAGCAGTGTGGAAGAAAGATACCCAGACAGTTACAATAGTAGTAGAAGCAATGGGGCTCATAAAAAAAGAATCTACAGTCGTTATTTAGATATGTTACCAATATACATTTAACTCCATACTAATTGCAGGAGGAGTCATTACTGGTCACATTGCAGGTGCTGCAAGCAGCACTTCTGGCTGACATCAAAGACTGAAACACTAATTTCACAAACTTTAATCATACTTTGACTTAGGAATAGGATCAATTCTTGCCACAGTATTAAAAACCAAAAGACTTGAAGAAGTTAAAAAAAGTATTGCTACTATCTCCTATCTCACCAGAGGTTGTCATATGTCTGGCCGTAATACCAAAGGCTAGGCATCTTCCTCTTGTGCTATACATCTGACGTATGACTAAAGTATACAAAGTTTAAGAGGTACACAGTGACATATGGACCTCAGGACTTTCTTGCCCCAGGCTTGAAAGCCAGTAAAGCAGCAAAGACAAGTGGTCAACAAAAAAACACACCAACAAAAGAAGGAAAAGGAAAATTCAGTCTAAACAGAAAAAAAAAACAGAACAAAGGAGGGAGAGGGAGGAATAAAAATACTTTTAACAGTGATCAGTTGGACACTACTGTTACAGTAAGTTCTTACACAACTGACTTCTTATGTTCACTGCTGCAGTATTACTAACCATTGGGAATAGTCCCAAAGCTTTCTAAGTGTCCAAGGATGAGAAACGAGCAACAGAGTTACAATACGAGAGTCCTTCTAAGATGAACCTAGCAAATACAGCTGTTCAACATAGGACATTGATTTTGTAATGCTTGGTAAAAGTATGTCCTGAGAAAGTACAGTTGTGTACCCACCATAAATGTAGATGTTCGAGTATATTCACTGTTGCAGTCATTACTCTTGGGTTATCCTGCTGGCAGGCTACCCGCAGTCGGCCAGAATTCCAAAGTGTAGGTCCGGTGTCGGCTGTTGTCGCCTCTTCCCTGACGTCAGTGCGCCAGGGGTATAAAAGATGCAACCGACACCATTTTCTTTAGTTTTTCTTGCCCCAGATGTCAGGTGCCCCAAATAGGTAGGCTGAAAAATATAGCAATAAGAAATGCATGCACAAAAATAACATTTCCTTCATCTACAAGCAAATACATCAAAAAGGTTGTATAGGATAGAGAAGTGCAGATAAGTCCCAGCAAAGAGAAGGGGGATGGTGGATGGGCAACCTGGACTGCAACAATGAATACACTGGAAAGTACAGTTTTGTACCTACCATAAATGTAGATGTCCGATAGGAATGCATCTGCAGTCCTTACAAATGGGTTGTCCTGTCGTCAGGCAGCCCTTCGGTCGGCCGGATTCCAAAGTCTGGGTCTGGCCTCGGCTGGTGTCGCACTTCACCCGACGTCATAGCTGCAGTTATTCGGGTATAAAGGCATCAGCCGACGCCATTTTCCTCAGTGTTTCTTGCCCCAGATGCCAGGTGCCCTCTTGGAAGGCTAAATTTGGATAAATGCCAATGATTCCAAATAGTAGAGCAAACACAAAAAATAAGCATGTATGTACATATATACAAACAAATACACCATAATAGATTCCCCCAGCTAGCTGTAAGATGGGCAAATACCCTAGGAGCACCTCAGAGGGGAAGGCGGGTGGGTAATCCTGACTGCAGATGCATTCCTATCGGACATCTACATTTATGGTAGGTACAAAACTGTACTATGTCCTTCAAGGATGCATCTGCAGTCCTTACAAATGGGTAGAATACCATAGCTAAACTGGGGGAGGTGGACCAAAAAAAAAGGTCATGGTGTAGTTAGGATCCCTTGCAAAACAGCAGTGGCAAAGCCTGCTCGGGATCTAGAGTATAAAGGTAAATTATAATGCTTGGCAAATGTATGCACGGAGCTCCAAGTAGCAGCTTCTAAGATGTCCTTGGTAGCCACTCCTCGTAAGAAGGCTGTGGTAGTGGCTGTTGCCCTTGTAGAGTGAGGCCTGATGTTCTCTGGAGTTTTCTTTCCATGGTATGAGTAACAAAATCTAATGCAATTTCCTATCCACTTGGAGATTGTCTGTTTTGAAATTGCTTTTCCTTCCCTTCCTGTTGCATATGCTACCAGTAGCTGGTCAGTTTTCTATTGCCCTTGGTCCTGTCCAGGTAATAGCGTAATTGTCTATGTACATCCAAGGTATGCAGCAGTCTTTCTCCCCTGTTCTGTGGGTTAGGGAAGAATGTAGGTAGGTGGATAGCCTGATTTAAAGAAACTCTGGAAACCACCTTGGGCATAAAGGAAGGATTTGTTCTCATGGACACTCTATCTTGATGGAAGATCAGGAAGGGTTGCACTGCCATTAATGCCTGAAGTTCATATACCCTTCTTGCTGAAGTGATTGCCAGCAGGAAAGCAGTCTTCCATGATAAGTATTGCAATTCTGCTGTTGCTGCTGGTTCGAAAGGAGGAAGTGTCAATTTTTCTAGTACAAAGTTCAAGTCCCATGCTGGTAATGGTGGCTTCCTAGGAGGCTTTACATTTTTAATTCCTCTCAGAAACTGTCTGAGCAGAGGATGTGAGAAGACAGGAGGATCCAAGTCGTATTCTGCTGAAATAGCTGATGCATGAATCTTGATGGAGGAATAGGACAGGCCTGTGTGGAAGAGCTCTGCCAGGTATTCCAGAATGTTGGCTATGTTTACCAGTGACACATCTTCTCCTTTTCAGTACTCCAAATGAGATATCTTTTCCATTTTGCTGAATAATTTTTCTTGTTGAGGGTCTGCGAGCCTCAAGGATAATGTCTTTAACCCTTTGGGATAAATTTGGGTTAATTGGTCTTATGCAATGTTCCAGGCAGTCAGCTGCAGAGTTTTCAGGTTTGGATGCAAATTGTTGTAGTTGTTCTGTGTTAACAGCAAGGGAACCAGGGGTAGTGGCCATATTTGTTCCCGAGACATGCTCCTCAGTAATGGGTACCAATGTTGCCTTGGCCAGTCTGGAGCTATCAGAATGATCCTTGGACGGTCCTCTTTGATCTTCAATAGCACTATGTGCATCAAAGGAAGTGGTGGAAATGCATATGCTGTCAGGTTTTTCCAACTGAAGGAGAGGGAGTCCACCTTCCAAGCAAGTGGGTGGTACGTCCTTGTGCAGAATTTCTTTAGTTGGTGATTGTGTGGGGATGCAAATAAGTCTATTTCTGGGAGTCCCCATTTTCTTGTAATGGTTTTGAAGATGTCCGGATGTAGCATCCATTCGTGGGTATCCGTGGTAGTCCTGCTTAAAATGTCTGCTAGGATGTTTTCTTTTCCTGGTACAAAAATTGCTTTTAACTGTATGTTGTAGCTCAGGGCCACATTCCAGAGATCCAGCGCCATCCGGCAAAGAGGATACGAGTGTGTGCCTCCCTGTTTGTTGATGTACCACATAAATGTGGTGTTGTCTGTCCTTATCATCAATAGACCTTGCTGAAGGAATGGTCTGAAAGCCTGAATTGCCAGTTTTACTGCCAGCATTTCCTTTAGATTTATGTGTAGGTGCAGCTGGTTTTGAGACCATAAGCCTTGTATGCACTTGTCCAGCATGTGTGCCCCCAACCGAGGTCTGAGGCGTCTGTGTGATGGTTTGGCTTGGTTGAGCACTGTGAAAAGGCAATCCTGTGTTTGATTGACAAGCCTGAGCCCACCATAGGAATTCTTGCTTCAGGCATGGAATAATGGGAATCTGGGTTTCAAAGCTGTGCTTGTGTTGAGACCATAAATTCCTTAGGTACCACTGTAGTTTTTTCATATGCAGTCTGGCATGAGGAACCAATATTATGCAGGATGCCATGAAGCCCAAGGCTTGCAGAACTTTTCTTGCTGTCAGATGGTTCTGTTTTGTTAAGGCCAAGAAGTAGAGAGGTAGCTGCTCCTGTTTTCTACTGTTAGGAATGCCATTTGCCTTGATGTGTCCAACTCTGCACCCAAAAGGTTATTCTCTGGGATGGTATCAGTCTTGACTTTTTTAAATTGACTGTGTATCCCAGGGCTTGTAGCAGATAAATGACCCTTTGTAAATCTTCTGCTAGCTTGCTTTCGTTGTCCGCTTGTATCAGGCAGTCGTCCAGGTATGGGTAGATTTGGATTAAGCTGAAGCCTGCAATGAGCAATTACTGATGCCAGGCATTTCGTGAACACTCTGGGCAGTAGATAAGCCAAAGGGCAATGCTGAGAATTGATAATGCTCTGATCCTGCAAGAAATCTGAGGTATCTTCTGCAGTTTGGTCGTATGGGGACGTGCAGGTATGCCTCCTTGAGATCTAGAGTCACCAGCCAAGACTCCTTGCCCAGCATGGGAAGAAGCTGCTGTAGGGTCAGCATTTCGAATTTTGGAACAATGAGGAATGTGTTTAAAGCGGACAAGTCGAGAATAGGCCTCCATTTGCCTTCTTTTCTTGGTACCAGGAAGAGTCTGGAGTGAAATCCCTTCCCTTGCTCCATAGATGGTACTTTTTCTACAGCTCTTATCCTCAATAATTGGGATATTTGTTTTAGTGCTTCTGTCTTTTGATTTGGAGGTAGGTTTGGCATTCCTCTCTTCCCTGGTAGAGTATGGAAGTGAAACCTGTAACCTTGGTCTATTATCTGTAAAATCCACTTGTCTCTTGTGATGTAATGCCAGTTTGTCGTAAATAAGGCTAGCTTCCCGCCTAAGGGTGCTTGCAGTTGTTCCCTGGTAGGCGGTGCCAGAGCCAAGTCACTGTGATTGACCAGTAGTTGTGGTGGTGGCTGTGTCTGTGGCTGTGCCTCGCTGGTTGTTGCCCTGCCACTGACGTCCTCTGTAAGCACCCCTGGATTGGCTTCTGCCTCTTGAACGCCTATTCCTGCCTCTCTGAGTTCTGGAGGAGTCTGGAAAGGACCAATTCTTGGAGGGCCAATTCCTGCTAAACCTCGGAGGTTGGACCTGTAGGAAATCTTTTACTGTTTGGACAGATTTTGCCTTTTCTTCCATCTTCTTCAGTACTTGTTGTGCAGGAGAGCCAAACAAATTGGTCTTATCCATAGGAGCATCTAATAGTTTTGATTTAACATGGTCTGGTAAGGCCTGTTCTTTTAGCCATGCATGCCTTCTGATGACAGTGCCAGTCATGGCTGATCTAAAGGAAGCCTCCAGTGCATCATAGCTGCATTTTAGGGAATGGTTACTGACTTGTTGAATGTTATGTACCATTTCCTGCACATATTTTTTGTCTACTGTTTCATCTGAGGACACTTTTTTGGTTAACTGATCTAGCAAAAATTCTTGATACTGCATCATGTGAAATTGACAGTTCAAGGCCCTAGCTGAAAGAGTAGCAGAAGTGTAAACTTTTTTACCCCATCTCTCTAAGGATCTGGATTCCCTTTCAGAGGGGAGGGGGTTTTTGGTAGAGGTGGCTGCTACAGCCTTAGGTCCTTGGGAGATAGTCTCTGGATCTGCAAGGGGAGCCTTATACAAGTGGTAATGTGTGTCTGGGACCCTGTAGTATCTATCGGGCTTAACAGGGGCCGGAGGCAGAGAATCAGGAGCAGTACAAGCATCATTAAAAGCATCCTCTACAACAGAAAGAACTGGAGGTATGGCTAAAGGCCTATGTTGTGGTAAATGCAGAAAAGTTCTAAGCCTTTTTCTGGAATCTGAAAAATCCTGGCCCTGCCACTGACATTGTTCCCTCATAGCATGCAGGGTTTCCCCAAAGGAAAATTCCTCAGGCGGAGAGGCAGAAGGAATGGACTCTTCACCATCAGAGTCTTCATAAGGGGAGTATGGGGCCTCTGGAGGGTCTGTATCATTTGAGTCATCAGAAGAATCATCAGTAGACACTGGCTCAGGGGGCTCTGCTCTAGGCCTCTTCTCTGGAGGCGGGTGAGAGGCCCTGTCTGGTTGAGGTTGGGATCCTCTGAACTAGAGCTAGGCCTGTGAGAGGGGGGCTTAGCAGGCACAGATTTAGTAGTTTTAGCTGCTTTAGCCCTGGCAAAGGCCTTAATGGACATGGCTGCAGGTGGCCTAGCAGCTCCACGTGCAGGGGTTGAAATATCCAAGGGAATAGTGTCTGATAATTCCTGAGAAACTGTAACAGAAGGTGGGATATCAGAAGCCGATTCCACGAGGTTAGAAGAGGCCTCGGCAGGAGGAAAGTTTTCGGCTGAAGGAGGAACCGCTTGCTCGGTTTCAGCCGAAACAGAGACACTCTGTTGGCTTAGCTGCGGTTTCGCGAAACAGCGGACGCGAGTGTCGGTCCTTTCCTTGCGTTTTTAGATATTTGCGAAGTCGGAGGATCCGGCGGCATAATATAAGCAAAATCGGAGCGAAAAACTCCTCAGCAAACTCCGACCGGCGTCTAAGCGTCCGCCAGTTAAAAGAAGCACAGGCTAGACAAGCTGCGACGTCGTGGTCTGGGCCTAGACAAGGTAAGCAGTAAGAGTGGAAATCTTTATGAGGTATTTGTTTCCCACAAGTTAAACAGTTATTCACTTTTTCTGACATCGGCTGAGGCAAGAAAGAGTCCCCAACGGGGTACTTAGCTTTTTAGAAGTCTTCGAAGTAGTTTTCGGTAGTAGTAATCTCTGGTTCTGACCGACCGGCACTTGCGAACAGCTTCTGCTTCGGGCGCCACGCAGCAAGAAAGACTGAGGAAAATGGCGTCGGCTGATGCCTTTATACCTGAATAACTGCAGCTATGACGTCGGGTGAAGTGCGACACCAGCCGAGGCCAGACCCAGACTTTGGAATCCGGCCGACCGAAGGGCTGCCTGACGACAGGACAACCCATTTGTAAGGACTGCAGATGCATCCTTGAAGGACATCATCTACATTTATGGTAGGTACACAACTGTACTATGTTCATCATGTTTAACTGTTGCAGTCATTACTTTTGGGTTGAATCCCAAGCTGAGGTTAGGTGGCTGGGCTAAATAGAATTAGGAGAGGCTATGAGGGCCTGCAGAACTGCAGTGGCGAAGCCTGCTCTGGACTTAGAGTAGAGAGGCAAGTGGTAGTGCTTTGTAAAGGTGTGCACTAAACTCCAAGTTGCAGCCTCTAAGATTTCTTTGGTTGGTATTCCTCTGAGGAAGGCTGCTGCTCTGGTGGAATGAGGCCTAATGCCCTTAGGCACTGATTTTCCATGTTGAGAATAGCAGAAATGGATGCAATGGCCTATCCAGTTAGAAATAGTCTGTTTTGAGATAGCCTTTCCTTGTGATCCTGCAGCATATGACACTAAAAGTTGCTCAGTTTTTCTGAAAGCTTTAGTTCTGTCCAAGTAGAAGCGTAACTGCCTGTGTAAGTCCAAAGAAAGCAGAATTTTCTCACCCTTGTTCTGTGGATTTGGGTAAAAGGTAAGCAAGTGAATTGTTTGATTGAGGGCCACACTGGACACCACCTTAGGCAGAAATGTAGGGCTTGCCATCAGAGAAACTCTGTCTGGATGAAAAATGATGAAAGGTTCCACAGCCATGAGGGCTTGTAACTCCGAGACTCGCCTTGCAGAGGTTATGGCTAGGAGCAGAACTGTTTTCCAGGATAAGAATTTACTATCCGCTGTTGATGCTGGCTCGAAAGGAGGCAGTGTGAGTTTTTCCAAAACATAATTGAGGTACCAGGCCGGAATTGGTGCTCTCTTTGGAGGCCTAATGTTTTTGGCCTCTCTGAGGTACTACCTTATTAAAGGATGAGAAAAGATAGGAGGTTCCGTATTGTAATGTGCAAAGATGGAAGAGGCATGAATCTTAATTGATGAGAAAGAAAGGCCTTTGTTCAGCATCTCAGTTGGGTATTGTAAAATCTGAGGAATATTTGGTTCAGAAGTGTCAATGCCTTGTTCCTGGTTCAAGCACAGAATCTCTTCCATTTTTCTGCATAAGATTTTCTGGTACTGGGCCTCCTGGCCTCCAAGATAACATCCATAACAGCTTTAGAAAGAGGAGTTTTCTGAATGGCTACATTATCAAAGTTAAAAAAGAAAAGCCAGCACTAAACTCCTGGAATCAGGCAATCTTCATTTAATGTACAAATTCAAGACAGCAACATAACATAACCATACACCACCATGGTTGTACCGGTTTTGATAAATCCTTCATCAGCAACCAAACATGATGTACAAAATAAAGACAAAAACTAACTTCCTGTCTTGCAACGTATATAAACTTCATATAGGAAGCATGGAGCGCCCTCTAGTGCATCAATAAAATAGTGCACTAGTTCAAAAATACATGAAATGTGTTACAAATGAACCCAGTTGTCCTAATTATATAAATGAGTATATAAACCCAAATATAGCAACAAAAACATAACAATTATATGAATTGGATGCCTCAAAAATGATCATTCAAGCCAGGTGAAAATACAGCCCCTAGTTTGATGACCCACATTTTCTCTTTATAAGTGAGCTTATCACGTAAAACATGGGATTGTACATGTCTGTCCTTAATGTGATCAATGACCATAAAACAAAAGTTGCCCATAGGAAGTTTAGAAATGTGTTTATATAATGAACTGGGCCCCTTTTTTGTTTTTAATATCACTAAGATGTTCCCCTATCCTAACTTTAAAAGGACAGGAAGTTTGTCCAACATAGAAAGCTCGACAATTGCACTGGGCCACATAAATCACCCAAGATGTACTGCAATTGGCAAAACATAATATATCATAAACTTGTGGACAATTTTGTGAAGAAAACGTCCGACATTTCAACACCCTAGGGCAGTAGGTACAATGACCACATGGATAGCATCCAAAAAACAGGGCCTGTAAAAAGGTGAGCTTGAGTAACAGAACATGTATCTCTGTAATGAACCTTCTTGTAATGACTAAAAAGAGAACCCAAAGACGGCCCTTTCCGAAATGAGTAATGACACCGGTCCCCTACATATTTCTCTAAGACATTATCTGATTTTAACAAATACCAATACTTATGGATAATGTTCATAAATCCAACTGTATTCCTCCCATAAGTAGTAACCAATCTAAGCAAATCAGACTTGAAACGATCCCGATTTTGATAGAATAATAAATCAGTTCTATCTTGCTGATTTGCAAAACGATTGGCCCTCGTGATGTCACCCCCTACATAAACCCTGCTTTTAAACCTGGTGATAAGATTCCCTCCTGTGATGGTCGTATGTGGAGGAACTGGAACAAATCCTTCTAACATGAAGGAATTGGGACTTGGGGATGTTCTTGATGACATGCTGGGGTGGAAACTAATGGCATGTAATAAAGTATTGAATTGAGGAAATTTTCTAAATATCTCACTCTCGAGTGTTGGTGTCCATTCTTTTTACCAAAACATCCAAAAACGTAATTTCAGATCTAGAAAATGTCAACTTAAACTCAATCCCCCATATATTGCCATTTAGATACTCAACAAATTCAAAAAGAAATTCCTCACTAGCTCTCCACACCATCCAGCAGTCATCAAGATAACTCCTCCAAATATCCATCTCGTTAATGTAGATATTGTGACTGATGTCATAAATTACCTGGTCCTCCACATACACCATAAATAAGTCTGCATAAATGGGGGCAAAAGAAGCCTCCATAACAGTGCCCTGTGTCTGCCAAAAACATCTGTCCTTTAAAAAGAACACATTGTGAATCAGGACCTGTTCAGTCATGCATACCAAGAGGGTATTAAAACCAGGCTTATAGATATTAACCTTATCCAACCAATATAGCAGGGACAAAAGTCCTGCCCAATGGGGAATACTGGTATATAGGGAGGTGACATCCAAGGTGCATAAAATTCAATGGGACTCTAGTTGGGTCTCGGAGATAATGGATAGGAACTGTGTAGTACCTTGGATTCTAGAACGTATATGTGCCAAAAGTGGTTTTAGCTATATTGTGAGAAATTCAGAAAGGGGTTCCATAAGGGAATCCCTGCCTGATACGATCGGTCTCCCGGGCTGCCTTGTGGGGTCTTTGTGGATCTTCGGGAGAAAATAGATATAGTGCCTGCTAGGAAAATCAATCTTAAGTTGATGACACACTTCATCATTAATAATGACCTCCTCTGTAGCCAAATCCAAAAATTTGTCGACATCCTTTTTAAATTGCAAAGTGGGATCCGCCTGCATTTCCTGATAATGATTATGGTTAAATAACTAATGATCAGCTTCAGCTTCATAGTCCCCCAGATCCTGAACCACCACTGCTCCACCCTTGTCCACTGAAAGAACGTCTTTGTTGTTAATCAGTTTCTCCAAACACATTCTCTGATTTTTGTTCAGATTATCTTTAAGTTTGTCCTGTTTATTTAAATATAAATGTAAATCCTTGAGGACAGCATTTTGAAATGTTTGGACACTGGGTTGTATAGGTGGCCTGAACCTGGAGGCACGAAAGCGAAATTCCCTAACCTCAGAGGCATCACAATCAGTCCCATGAAAAAAACATTTCAAATTCAAATTTTGACAAAATTTAACCACATCTTCAGCAAAACAATGTTCTTGGACAAAAAACCCAGGGACAAAACTTAGTCCTTTATTCAATATATCAACTTGTTGGTCATCCAATACCACTGAGGAAATATTATGCACATTACTAACATTGGATACTAAATCCTGGTCATCTGTTGGAGGATGTCCCACAGCCCATCTGGGTTTGTGATGCTTCCTCCCCCCTCATCTCTGGGACTTGTGCCTAAAGGGGTCTTTCCGATAAAGCCTCTGTCCAAATTATTCCTCTTGGAAACAGGAGAAATGCTGATATGAGTATCCTCCCATTCAGTATTGGAGGATGAGTCATCACCAAATGGCATAGACTCCCTGCTCCTTTTCTTCAGAAAAGATTTAGGCCGAGTAACTCTCATTCTCTTAGATGAATCTATAGGCATATCAAATTTGACCCTAGGTCACAAATCAAATGGCTTCCCCCTGTCAGAGTCCCCCACATCCCTATTAAATTTCTTGACCTTCCTATCCTTCAAGCCTAAATCCAAAGTTGCCAATTCCTTGCCAAATTTTCCAATATTATCTTATGAACCATTTACAGGTCACCTGTGTGCATTAGAGACACAGGTGTCAAACCAGGGATGAATTTCTGGGTTTCCCATCCAATTGTCAAAGATGCACTTGAATTGGGTTAGGGAGGAACTCTGCTTCACATGAATGGGGAAGCCTGTTCTATAAATGTGGTAGTCTCTGGGATACCTACCTATCTCTCCAGCAGGTCCTATTTATATCAAAGTAATTATATTACTGTTTGCAGGAGGTCAATCAGAGTGGGGTCTGACAATGCCCTCTGACAATGCCCTGTATGCCAGGCATAGATCTCCTCTCAAAAGCCTGTAGGAGACAGAATGCAGGGATAAGGCCCTGAGGCAGTATGCATAGGAAATATTACTTACGCACTGTATTCTTTTAGTGAAGAATCTCTGTGGATGTTCCAGTTGTTGGATATGCTTGGTTAGGTACATACCAAAGGTGCATTGTACTAAATGATAGGTCTAATGAATGCTGAATACAGTGGAACAATGACTTCCTTGGACTCAGATGCCATACCTTTGGTTGTAAGTTGCGCAACATATGATTTCCTCACCACTATAGACATGTGATTATCAAAGACTAGATTACTATCTGTGTGTGTCCTTAAGTCCCTGACAACTGGGTCAGCACTAAGGGGTGTGTTGTCAGTATAGGTTCATGATAGTTACCAGGGATGGATGACTTCCCAAAGGATACTATTATGCATTTCTTGGCATTTAGTTTTAGTCCATGGCTCTGACACCACTTATTTGTCTGGGTCAGCCCATCCTGGGGAACATTTGTGTTAGCATGAGATTCAATTACAGCTCCTAATTTGCAATCATCTGCAAATTTAGTCATCCAGAGACCACTGACATTGGCCTTGACTTCTGAGAAGTAAATGCCAAAAAGGAGTAGTCCAAGGACTGATCACCGAGGAACTCCACTTGTGACTGGCCTCTTTGTAGAGGTGGATTCCCCAGTTCTAACTTCCTGGGTCCGGTCTGTAAGCCAGTTGGCTATCCACTGGATGACACATGGGTTTGTACCTAACTTCTTGAGTTTGTCAACAACGCCTGAGTGGGGTATTGTGTCCAATGCCATGGCAAAGTCAAAGTAAGCAGTGTGAATGACTTTGCCCTCATCCATTGCTTTGGGGACTTTCTCACAGAAGTCCACCAGGTTGAGTAGGCATGACCTGCCTGTGACAAAACCAAACTGGGTTGGGTCCAGTGCCTGGAGGTTTAATACATCTCTACCGATCATCTCCATGATAATTCTTTCCATGGCTTTACATATAAAACTAGTGAGACTTATGGGTCTGTAGTTTCCAGGGTCTGAAGATGGCCCACCTTTGTGCTAAGAGATGACTGTTGCCTTTCTCCATTCATGAAGCACGAAGCCTATTTGGAGGCTATAGTTAAATAGTAATTCCAGAGGCCCTGATAGGTCATGTTTCATGCTATTTAGAAGGAATCCTGGGATACGGTCTGGGCCCATTGATGCAGTGTTTTTGGTCTTAGAAAGGGCATAAAGGAACTGTTCCCTAGTGATAGTAGGGGGAGTAATAGTTGATGATATTTCCAGAGGGAAGGTTGAGGGGGAGAGGGGAGTAAAATTGGAGCTGAATTCATCAGCCAGGAGGACTGCTACATCTTCTGGCTCAGTATAGGTGGCTCCATTTACAATGAGCTCTGCACACAATTGTGTACTGCTTTTGAGGTTGCACACAAAGCTAAATAATGTTTTGTGGTTGTTTTTGGCCTGGGAGGTCATGCTTACCTCAAATTTGGCTTTGGTAGACTATTTGTCCTCCAAGTTGTTTGTTTAGTTTGATGAGAGTGTTTTTATTCTTCTGGGTGCTGCATCCCCTAATTTTTGCCATGACCTTCTTCCTCCTGTTATACATCCAATTGATTTTGTGACTCCACCAGGGTGGCTTGTTTTTTTTGAGTTAGTTCTGTACTTCTTCCTGTGTGATATTGAGGGGGCAGTGCTCTCCCATATTGGTGAGTACTAGGTCCATTATGTTTGAACCTCTAGTGGGGGTTTGAAAAGGTGGTCTGCACCTATCTCCCCTAGGCTTCCAAAATACTGGCTAAACATTATCCACCCCCTGAGAGCATTTTTTAGGCAATGCCAAACTGACAAACCTACTGACACAGCAAATAAAACCCAAAGAAATCTAAAGGTGTTAATGCTCAAGGCCAGGAACCTAAAAGAGAAACTCCACATCTTACAAGCTCTCCTCACTCTATGGAGAAAATAGACCTCTGTGCCATTATAGAGACATGTTTAAATCCGCAGAAAGTACTCCAGTAGTGCAAGACTAAAGTGGCTTCCACATATTTAGATCATCAGCTGCACGAAGACTAAAGGTGGAGGAGTCTCAATCTACATTAGCAACACACATAACTATGTTGGTTAAACACGACAATGCCCTGGAATTTATCCACAAGCAAGTTACCACAAACTCCCACATCATATCCTAGCAAGCTATAGGTCATCCTCTTTGTCCCCAGAATCCCATTGCTCATACCTAGGACTTACTACAGACACTCACAATTAAACCAAATATCCTATTCATGGGAGA
Organism: Protopterus annectens; assembly: GCF_019279795.1. NCBI lineage: Eukaryota > Metazoa > Chordata > Ceratodontiformes > Protopteridae > Protopterus > Protopterus annectens. The sequence continues at coordinate 592,381,151 of NC_056727.1, read as the reverse complement.
CTTAACTACCCTTCTATAGCACTGGAAGCATACAGTGCCTCATACTTGAAGACACAATGATTCCTAGACTTTATTAGCACAAATACTCTTGACCAGATACTGCACACCCCCACCAGAGGTTCAAACATACTGGACAGCACTGCCCCAATATCACACGCTCACTGAGGAAGCCGGACCACAAAGTTGTCTCCTTTGAAATAAAATGTAACTCGGTAACCCCATCAAACTCTGTACCAGTTAGGAACGATTCCAAACAAACTACACCCTATTAAGTGATAGTTTATCAAAATTCAATGCCCCTTCCAACACCAAGTCCACAACAAACTATGCGGAATTGTTCACACAGACCCTGTACAACCACATAAACAGCTACAGAATGGTTGCTGTATCCATTAGAAGTATGCCCAAAACCCATGTAAATGGCTGCACAGAGGTTGCTGTACCTATTAGAATTAAACCTTAGACACACTAGTGGAAACCTAGCCTAACAAGGTATATAGCAAAAGGAAAATGCCATGGCTAAAAATAAAAAAGAGCAATTCTCATAATGATAGCAGCTCTTCCTGATTAAACTAAACCGTAAACTAAGAGGACCACGTCCAACAAGGCCAATTATGAGATCAAGATAGCCCCACAGGCTAAAGATAACCACAAAGCTTTCTACAGCTATATCCAAAACCTCAAAGGGAGCATACATCAGTGTGCCAAGCTGGTGGTCAATGGTGCTACCTTCACAGAGTACAGCGACATAGTGAATTTGCTGGCTGACAAGTTCAGCTCAAACTTCACCCCAGCCCCCCTGCTTTCCTCCATGAAATACCTAATAGCATAACTCACCCCCAGTTATTAACAGGGAGCGGACTGTGGAGGCACCTGCTAAGGCTGAAAACACAGCCTCAGTGCAACCCAACAATATCCCAGGGTGTCTCCTAAATAGCTAAAAAAATGAACAAGTAGGACAACTTGAATTACTCTAACTACAGCCTGAAAACAAGCTTTGTACCACAAGAATGGAGGACTGCAACAGTTATCCCACTTCAGAAAAGGATGACCATTAATCAACACCATAAACTACAGAACTATAAGTTTGGCTAATCTAATATGTAAAGCCATGGAATGAATCATCGTTGAAATGATCACAAAGACATGGGCAACCTTCAAACAATGGGTATAACTCAGTTTGGCATTGTGAAGGAAGATCATGCCCATTAAGCCTGATGGAATTGTTTAAGAATGTCAACAAGGCAATACTACCTACCTGGACCTGGCTAAGGCATTTGATATAATACCCCACTCAAGTATAGCTGACATACTCCCTGAAATAGCCATAGACTTGTACATAATTTGCTGGACTGCCAGCTGGCTCACAGACAGGACCAGGAAGTCAGGATCATCGCTACCATCTCCTCCAAGAGATCAGTCGTCAGTGGGGTAACTTGGCGCTTTGTGCCAGGACAGCTTCTATTTATCATCTATTTCTCAGAAGCAAAGACAAATCTCAAGGGCCTTTGGCTGACCAAAGCAGATCACTGCAAATTAGAAGCGCTCATAGATTCCTCACATAAGAGGAACATCTTACAACAGGGTCTAACACAGACAAATGACTGGTGCCACAGTCATGGACTAAAACTCAATGCCAAGAAATGCATTATAGTGGCTTTTGGGAAAACTACCGGACCAGGCTAATTACTTCATCAATAAGACAGCCCTAAGAGTTAATCCAGAAGTCAGGGTTCTGGAAACATAGGTTAACAATAATTAGACCTTTAGCCAACATGTGGCCAAGTTAGAAAATCTTTCTACGTCACCAAACTTATAAAAGTAAGGGTAAGAAGTCAAAGTGCTCTTTTATTCAACCCTTATTAGTCCCATCATAGTATAGTGCCCCATTTGGCATGTAACTGATCAAACATATGCAACAGTTGGAACACAATACCAGTAGATTGCCAGGTATCCAGTATTACTGCTGCACAGGTTAAAACAGCACTGTCCAAGGCCAAGAATACAGATTCTACAGGACCTGAGAATATCCCTAGCTGCGTTCTACATGAACTACAGAGTTAACTGGCACCTCACCTGTGTGCCCTGTTCATTCACTGTCTCACCTCAGGCTTTGTCCCTACCGAATGGTGCACTGCTACAATCATCCATCTCCACAAAGGAGGAGGGACTACAGACCCTGGGAACTATCACCCCATTAGCCTGATGAGTCGGATATCCAAAGCTATGGAACATGTCATCATGGACCTAATAAATAAGGATATAGTGAATCTCCAAACTCTAGATCCCACACAGTTTGGTTTTGTGAAGGGTAAATCATGCCTGCTCAACTTGGTGAACTTCTTTAAGTCAGTCACCAGAGCTGTGGATGAAGGCAAGGTAGTTCATACAGCCTACCTTGATCTGGCCAAGGCCTTTGATACCATTCCCCACTCAGGAATCATAGAAAAGCTCACTAAGCTAGGCATCAACCCCTTTATCACTAGTTGGGTTGCAAACTGGCTCACAGGTAGAACCCACAGTGTGAAAGTAGCTGACTAAGTCAGACTGACAAACCAGTCACAAGTGGAGTCCAACAGGGTTCGGTCCTGGGTCCTCTTCCATTTGGTATCTACTTCTCTGAAGTCCAGGCCAACACAAAGGGACTCTGGCTGACAAAGTTCGCAGATTACTGCAAGCTGGGAGCTATTAACTCCCCGAGTGATGTTGACATCCTACAGAAAGGCCTCACTGAGACCAACGACTGGTGTCAGAACCATGGCCTTAAGCTCAATGCCAAAAAATGTATCCTCATCCCCCTTTGGGGAAAAACCCGGTTCCCATGAATTACAACATCGATGGTAGTCCACTAAATACAGAAGGCGTTATAAGAGATCTGGGAACACAGGTTGACAGCAACCTCTCTTTTGACCACCACATTGCCACTGTGGTCAGAAAGTCCTTCTATGTGGCACATCTCACTACTAAGGGTTTTGCATCCAGGAAGAAAGAGGTCATTGTCTCCCTCTATTCTTCCCTCATTAGGTTAATCATGGAGTACAATGACCTAATTAGCATGTACCTCACTAAACACCTGCAACAACTGTAGAGGCCACAAAAGTACTTCACAAAGAGGATCCTAGGCCTTAAACACTTGTCCTACATGGACAGATTAAAAAAAACCAACTAATCTCAGTCTCATATCGCCTACTTAGAGGCGATCTCTGCTTGATTTACAAAGCCATGTCTGACCCAGCTCTGCTACAAATGCTACATCTAAAGAAATCTCAATCCCTCCGCACCACATGCTCCAGAGATCTCAACCTCATTACCACAATCAACAGAACATGCTGGAGGGACAGGTTTATAACCAAGAGACTGCTCATGCTATGGAATACACTTCCCATACATGTCAAGCAGAGCAACTCGCTGGTCCTCTTCAAGAGAAATTTTGATGAATTGATGGGAAATAGAAAATTCACCCCAGGGATTACTCCAGTGGCTTTATTTGATAGAGGCACTGGGAACCAAGATCTAGTAGCATGATGCCAAGGTAATCCTATGGGCTAGGCTTGTAAAGCCTCAGGGCCATTAGCCTAGTACACACCTATGAACACCCACAAATACACTCTACAGGAGAATCCAGGGTATAAACACATTATCCTATATAGATCGTCTTAAAGACCTATCTCTATACTCATTCTCCTACAGGTTACCGAGAGGTGATCTATGCCTGGCATAGATCAGCTCTCAGTAACCTGTAGGAGGTGAGGTGATCTATACTTGGCATACACAACATCCTTGGATCCATCTCTGATTACCTTTTGCACATCCGTAAAATGAAAATCATCAAAACCACTTGATCCAAGGATTAAATTTTGCATATGACATAAATAAGACACATTGGTGAGACAGATGTGTCTAAGAGGATCCCCATGCTCTGGAACAGGCGCTTTATCTTTGTGAAACAGAATCCATCCCTAACCCTACTTAAGCGTAACCTTGACCAATGGATGGGAAATCGGTAATTCAACCAGAGTCTGGCCCCATTTCTCTGCTAGACAGATGCATTCAATAATGCCCAAACTAACAATATAACCTCTAGAAACTTCCTAACACCCCCCCCCCCCCATAAATGCAAACACTTCATAGGGACACAACTGGGTTTGACTGCACGGCTAGGCTTACAAAGGCCCTGGTGGTAGTTAGGCCCAAAGTTACATATTTGGCTATGTGGAGCTGCAAAAGAAATCAAGACCTTTATCAAATGGGTGTTTCAATAATTATATCTTTTGTGAGCTGCTTAATTCAGGGCTGGCAAAATTATTCCATAAAAGTCGGCCACAACTGCCTGCTTTCCCTTTGATCCAAGTTTGTCTTAACGTTTTGAGGTCAAATAGTTTTTAAATGGTGATCTTCATCTTATGGCGCTATAAAATCCACACCTCCTACTTGGGACCTGAATTATGTTTTGGAAAAGTTAACTTTCCCATCCTTTTTCCACTGCTTCTTCGAAGTTTTCCACCTGTAAAGTATACCTGCTAGTGGCCCTTACTTCAGCCAAAAGGGTTTCTGTACTGTAAGCTATCATGGCCTCTCCTCTATTTTTATTTCATAAAGATGGGGTTACAGAAGTTTTATTTGAATTTATATTTTATTTCTTGCCCTTGTTTTTCACTGCTTATAGGAAGGGAGGAACAGCTTGTAGACAAGAATACTAACTCCGATTTATTTTACCTTTAATTTTCACTGCCTGCTGTTAGAAAGGGATACGTTTTAGACAGACATACTCTAGGCAAGTTAAGGGATCTATTTAGCTATAAAGTCACACAGACTGCAGAGAGGATAATCCAGAGTTTAACTAAACAATCTTGTCTTTGTTTATGATTTACTGATCTTTACTGTTAAAAAGAGGTGCAACTGCGAGCAATACTATGCAGAAGCTACGGCATGCATTCACGTGCGATGTAAAGAAATTCCAGCTTTTGTTTGACTTTCAGAACTTGTACGGTTAGAGCAACAACTTTACTGTACTTACTTTAGTACTTAGTTGTACACTGCTTGTGGGATTTTTCTCACAAAAGTGGATTTAAGTTCTCTTTGAATTCTGTGGTAACTGATTTTGATTATTTTCCTTTATAACTTTTTTTATTCATTTAAAGCTGAACATGGATTCCTTGAATGAGTATGCATTGATGATTTGCTACAGCACAACTATCTTGTACAGTGTAATAAATGCTATGTATATTTAGAGGTAACACCAGATAATACTGGTGATCTGTGTTCCTCAGGTCAAAAGTTGGATGATTTGCTTATCATTATTAGTAGAAAACCTAGATTTATGAAAATTTAATTTATTTATGAAATGTTAAAATATATTACATTAATTTTTTACCAAAAACAAAAATAAATTATAATTAATTTTTAAATTTTAACTATAAAAAATATCCCCAAGTTTAATTATTGAACATATTCACCAAAATACAAAAATTTTTTAAATTCCATTTTTTTTTCCTATTTACTAATAAATTTTTCCCCAATTATTATTTTAAGATTTTTTCCCTTTTTTATTTTCCAGTAAATTCAGCATTTCTGTTCTTTAAAAATAGGTTAAATTTATAATCCAAAATTAATATTGCATGTAAAAAATATACAAAACAAATATTCAAGTAATTTTAATCCTTCTACTCCAATAACATTGGTTTTATTACATATATTGTTTATTTTTTTAATGGCCAATAACTTTTAATTTGAAATTGACATTGACTTGACATATAAATACAGGGATTAGGGAGGCCAGGTCCAAACTTACAAGCTGCCAATTCATTTTAGAAATTTTTAAGCAAATTGTGGAAGAAAGGGTGGGAGAAAAAAAAGATATTTGGAATAACCCAAATGCTTACCATAACTTCCTTGGTGGTTACAATTATCTTATCGTTGAACAAACAGCCAATTCAATTTTCTAAAATTGAGCAAGGTCACCAGAATTTTTTCCCCCAATATTGAAGGGTAAAAGTAAAGGGAAAAGGTTAAACCTAAAAAAGTTCCCTAAAACCCTTGTTTTGGAAAAATAAGAAGTCCAAGAAATTGTAAGAAAGCTTTTTTTTTTAAAAAATTTTTTCCTTTTAGGGGGAAAATTTTGGTGTCTAAGGGCCCCTGAAGGAACCAAGGAAACTTTGCCAAAATCTGTATGAAAATTTAAAAAGCTAGCTTGGCCTTTTGAACTAGAATTATTGCAGATCTTGAATGTTAAGGAAAATTGTGTAAGGGAATTTAAAATCCAAAATTTCAGCAGGTATTTAAATAAAAATAATTCCAAAACAATATTTAAAAAAAATTTAAACCCCAAAATTAAAATGAAAGCAAATTTAAAAAAAATTTTTAAGTCAAATTTAATTTAAATATAAATTTAAAAAATAAATATCATTTTATTTTAAAAACCTTTTTTTAAAATTTAAATTTTTAAATACATTGGGCCAAAATAATTTTAATTTTAAAAAATTTTTAAATTAAATTAAAAACAATAAATAAAAGAAAATAAAAAAACTAAAAAAATCTAAGAAAATAAATGGAATAAATTTAAAAACCAATTCATAAAGGAAATCCCTTTTTAAACTTTAAAAAAATAAAAAAATTTAAATTAAATTAAGGTAACAAAAAATATTTAAATTTTAAATAAAAAAATTAAATATTAAAAAAAAAAAAAAAATAATTATTAAAAATTATAAATCAAAATTAATTTTAATAAAATAAAAATTTTTAAAATTAAAAGATTTTTAAAAGAAAAATTAAAAAAATATAAAAAAATAAATAAAAGTTTTTAAATTTTTAAAAATATTTTTAAAATACAAAAAATTAAAAATAAAAAAATTTCCCAAAATTATAGTATAATAAAAAAAAAAAATTTAAAATAAAACAAATAAGACCAAAACCAAGAAAAAAATAATAAAAACAAAATTAAAATTTAAAAATATAATCAAAATAAAAAAAACAAAAGGAATTAAATAAATTAGACACACAAAAAATTTAGGTAAATATAAAAATTTTTATTAGATAAAAAAAAATAAACTAAAATTAAAATTTGGGGAAAAATAAAAATAAAAATAAATATTTTTAAAAATTTTAAATTAAATTTAATTATAAAAATAAATGACAGGGAAGAAAAAAAGACCATAAAGCCCCCTAAAAAATAATATTTTAAATACCATATTTCAGCTAATTAAGTTAAAAAGTAAACCACAAATTTCCAAAAAGGCCAAACCAAATAAAAGTTGATGTCAAAATTAAACAAAATAAACCCTAAAAATCAATCCAAACCAATGAAAGAACCAAATAAAGTCCAAACAAAGCATACGGGGATTAATGTTTCGTGGGACCTTGTTTGGAAGAACTGTTAGGTACTAATGAGCCTTTGGGGCAGTTGGAGGCTTGGAAAATTTTTTTAAAATGCAACCCAGGGTGTTGCCAAATTGCTTGTAGGCGGGGTAAAAGTTTTTTTAAAAGGTTCAATTCCCCTGATTTTGGGTTTGGAAAGGCTTGTTTTTTTTCAAAACCGAATTAATTTAGATTTTAAACCAGGGTTTGTTGACCACAAAATTATTCAGGATGAATTTTAAGAGAATTAAAAGCTAAAAATAAAAAGGCAGTTGTATTCAAGCTTGCACCCAGGAATGTTATCTTTTGAGAGGGTACAAGTTGTAATTACTTTTTGTTTATTGTGTACCCTAGGCATGTTAGAAGTCTTTTCACAAATGCCAGGTGTCGAAGAAGAATGTCCTTGTTCTCTGCTTGAATGAGACTGTCATCCAAGTAAGGATATATATGTATACTTCTTTGTCTGCAAAATGCAATTACTGGTGCCAGACACTTGTAATGACCCTGGGCACAGTAGATAAGCCAAAGGGCAGTGCAGAGAACTGGTAATGCATTAAGCCAGCCTTGAATCTGAGGCATCTTCTGCATGACTGTCTTATTGGGACATGCAGGCATGCCTCTTTTAGGTCTAAAATCACCAGCCAAGCATTCTTGCTCAGCATTGGCAGAAACTGCTGCAAAGTCAGCATTTTGAATTTTGGAATGTCCAGGTATGTGTTCAGAATCGATAAATCCAGTATTGGCCGCCAGGCCTTGTCCTTTCTGGGAACCAAGAACAGTCTTGAGTATAAACCTTGTCCTTTTTCCTGTTCTGGTACTGTCTGAATGGCCTCCATTTCCATGAGGGACGTAACCTGTTTCTGTGCCTCTGCCCATTGATTTTTTGGCAGATCTGGCCAACCATTTGCCATTGGCAGAGTGTGGAAATGGAATCTGTATCCCTGTGATACGATGTTTAGTACCCACTTGCCCTGGGTTATTAACTGCCAATTTTGAGCAATAAGTGCTAATTTTCCCCTTTGGGTGCTGCCAAAAGAGAAGTGCTTGGTGCAGGCAGAGGGAAGTCATTGGGATTGCTTTCTGTGGGTTTGCGCTTTATCTCCTCCAGATTTGGAGGTGGAAACGCCCCATTGCTTTGACCTGTATGAATCTTGAGCCTGGTATCTGGAACCCTTAGGGCGTCTGGATTTGCCCCTTTGAGCTCTGTCTGACACAGGAAAGGACCAGTTTTTTGTAGGCCAGTGTCTACTGAATCTTGGTGGCTGCACTTGTAAGAAGTCTAACAGTTTGCATAGACTTGGCTTTGTCTTCCATTTTCTTTAAAACCTCTTCTGCCTTAAAACCAAATAGAGAATCATGTTGTAAAGGGGCATCTAGCAATTTAGCTTTAACATGATCAGGCAAATTTTGTTCCTTTAACCAGCCATGACTCCTAATCACAGATCCAGTAACTGCGGCCCTGCAGGAGGCCTCTAAGGAATCAAAATTACATTGCAAAGTATGCTTTCCAACTTGTTCAGCTGCATGTAATAATTCCTGCAATTCTTTATTTTCTGCACATTCTGAAATCAACATAATTTTCTGTTTCAGCAGTCCCATAACATGTTGTTGGTACTTAAGCATATGAAATTGACAGTTTAAGACCCTGATTGCCAAGGTTGCAGATGTATAAACCGTTTTTCCCCATCTGTCCAGTGCCCTTGAATCTCTGTCAGAGGGGGTGGGATTTTTTGCTGTTGAGGCCTTAACTCCCTTTGGACCCTGTGAAATAGTTTCAGGATCAGCAGCAGGGTTTCTAAATAAAAAAGTTATGTTAGTCAGGGACCCTGTAATATCTGTCTGGCTTACTGGGAGCTGGAGGTAAGGAGTCAGGGGTCAAGCTTGACTCCGAAAACACATCATCCACAATGTCTAAAACAGGGGGAATGGCTAAAGGCCTGTGCTGAGGGAGAAGAAGGAAATCCCTGAGTCTCTTTTTTGATTCTGAGAAGTCTGGACTCTTCCAGTGAAAATGCTCCCTCAAAGTAAGCAAGGTTTCTCTAAATGAATAATCATCAGGAGGAGATGCAGATGGAATAGACTCCTCAGCATCAGAATCCTCATAGGGAGATACAGATAGTTCCTGATCAGAAGAGGAATCAGAAGAAATAGAAACCTGATCTGAAGATTCATAGTCAGTGTCTTGCCTAGGCCTCTTATCAGGAGGGAGATGGGTACCCCTGATCAAGGTAATAAGGTCTTCAGCCATTTTAATCATCTGTTTTTTAGGCATAGAGGCCTGTGCACGTGGCTCATGCATCAGTTTTTTAGCTTTAGAAATTGCTTTTGTCTTTGGTTTTGCAGCTGTTGGTTTGATATACAAATGTTGAGGTCTGAATACACCCTCAGAAGCCGGTGCCTGCTCAGTGGCTCCGGACCCATCCGAGGGAGATACATCTATCAGTCCAATACCTTGAGTATCTTGCGGCATGCCTGCCTCCACATGGGTCTCGGTAGAGGCCTGCGACTCGAAGGTAGCGGGTATCAGGGGCTGCGAAATCGCCTCACTGAGTACCGGCGAACCAGCGATTGGCGTAGGAGAAACTTCATCATCGGTTTTGGATCTTGACTGCCTTTCTCTGTGCTTTTCTTTGCGTTTTTTTTATGTACTCTGGTAGCCGGATTGCTATCAGATGACATTTCTGGGTAGTTAAATCTGTTTCCAAAATACTTTGATGCAGAAATATACTGACGCTTAATACTGCTTTGGTTAAATCTAGCAGAAAACCGACAGCCAGGCACGTTGTGATCAGGGCCTAAGCAAGGAATACAGTATAAATGGAAATCCTTATGAGGTATTCGCTTCCCACAACTAATACAATTATTAACTTTTTCTGACATCGGTAAAAAGCAAGAAAAAAGTTTCCCCAACGGGGTACTTCACTTTAGTGAAGACTTCGGTTCTGAAACTCAAACTCGAACATTCCACTAGTCGGACGACCGCCACCTGCAAAATGCTTCTGCTTCAGGCACCGCATGGCAAGAAAGACTAAAGAAAATGGCGTCAGCTGCATGTTTTATACCCCTGACGACCTGACGTGATGGAAGAGGAGACAGCAACCGACGCAGGACCCAAGACTTTGGAATTCAGGCCGACTGAGGGCAACCTGCCAGCAGATTACCCAAATGTAATGACTGCAACAGTGAAACACGAAGAACATCCACTACCATGCATTTTGTGAACACTCTGGGGGCTGTAGAGAGACCAAAGTTCAGGGCTCAAAACTGGTAGTGATTCGCACCTACACAGAAGCAGAGGTATCTTCTTGAGCGTTTGTACATCTTTATGTGGTAATATTTATCCTGAAAATCTACAGAGCACATCCAATCGTATTCTTCCAGAAGAGGAAGGATAGACTTAAACGTGACCATCCGGAATTTCTCTGTTTTTACAAATTTGTTTAGTGTACTGACATCCAGAATTGGTCCCCAGTCCCCTGTCATTTTTGGCACTAAAAAGAACCTTGAGTAAAATCCGGATCCCATCCTGTCTGGGGGGACCATCTGGATGACACTCTTTGTAGCAGCTTTTTGATTTTGTGCGCTGTTTCCCTTTGACTGGATGGAACGTCAGTTAACACTCTTGATGAGACTGGGCAAAGATGGAAGGGGATGCGATAGCCTCTGGATATAATCAGTTGTACCCAAGAGTCGGTAATCTTTTGCCAGGCAGCGGGGTACAAGGAGAAACGACCCCCGACCCCTTCCAGAGGTGAGCAGTCAGGCAACGTTTCAGAAGCACTGATAGGGTTGGCCAGAGAAAGAATCTCTGGAACCCCAGTTTCGTGGACCTCCTATGCCCCGAAAGGGGCGTCTTTCATTGGAGTTTCCCCCTCTGCCTCTAAAGGAAAATTTGGCACGTGTGTCCCAGAAAGAACCCTCTGATTTCTTGTGCCAGATCTTTCCACTCCTCTGATTTCTGGAATAGAATCGCTGAGGAGTGGAGTGTCTGATATCAATGGCAGACAAGGTCTTGCCATCTTGTTCGCACTGTGCCAGTGTATCCTTGACTTTAGGGCCAAATAATGAAGCGGCCTCTATGGGGGCATTCATGAAGGAAGCCTTAAAACAGTCCGCAAAGTCACAAAGGTGCATCGAAGCATGTCTGGCGACAATACCTGTGTGCCTGTTACTTTAGCCACCCCTTCTGTTGTGTGAGAAATAAGACGCATGGAAGAGTTGGAAATGGACTCTAGGGTAGCTATCTGTGAAGCCACAGTAACACGGACTTCGTCAGAAACAGCTACTGCCAAGGTTTCAGAGAGCTGGTTGATAAGATCTCTCTGAAGCCTGGTAAAATGTGCCAAATAAATCAAAGACCTTATGGCGAAGGTCGATAAAGCAAACACATGCTTCCCTAATCTGTCAATCGCTCGGGACCCCTTGTTGGGCAGCTGGACATTTTGGCTCTCTTCTGCCAAATCCTTTTTAGTAGCAGCTGCCACCACTATAGCGTCTACTGGAAGACCACGTGACCAGTGGGGTTGCCACGCAGGGGGGGGGGGGCGACAGTATCTTGTCTGGCCTCTTGGGTATCGCTTTCATGGTATCAGGAGCCTGCCATGAGAGCTACACGATGAGCCACTGGCAGGCAGGGTGACCCAGGAGGTAGGGGGCCGGGCACGAAAAGCCTGCAGGAATACGGATTCCTCAGAGGATGGATTAGAAGGCTTCCAGTCACCCCTCTGTCTAAGGATCTCGAGGATGTCACCAAAGGACACCTCATCAGAGGGTGACCATGGGGACCCTTCCCCATCATCAAAATCTGTATCTTCAGTTAATGACTCCTCAATGGAGTCCATGTGCTTCCTCTTGCATGATGCTTTGCGGGACGCTACCTCAGTGGGATGTTCTGGGGAAGACTGCAAAGAGGGATCTCCTGAGGAGGGTGGCTGGCCCGCCCAAGGAGGGATGGGAGCCCATAACCAAGCATGACAACCTAAAAACCGGGGTCACACCATGCCCTGACGAGCCCACCCCCAGACCATGAGTCTCAAGAGGACCGTGAACCGTAAGAGAGAGAAAAAGAGCACATCCATGGAAGGTGCCATAGAAAAAAATTGGCGTGGAGCCAGAAATGCCCTCCCCAATGGCACAGCCACTGGCCTGAGAACAGCCAGATGCCCAGTGCACCGAAGGCCACAAGAATGACTCTGGTTCCAAAGAGAAATCCACTATTGGAGTCAGAGGGAGGGAAGCTACTGTTGGAGTAATAGGCTTCGAAACTTGAATGGAAGTCGAAGGAGGAGTATACGCTGGGGTTTTAGGCAAAATACGCTCACCTGAATGAGGGAACGTGGACTTCGACAGTTGAGAGAGACCTCTGGCCACAAGCAACTGGTCAACAAGCGCAGCACATCCTGCTCAGAAAGACTCTTGGTTGACTTCATGGAGAAGGCTGATGGCGATTCTGGCCTTTCTAGGAAAGAACTACACTGACTGCTTGCAAAAGGACCCAGTGAAGGGAAATATTAGGCCCTTGCTAATTTAACAGATGTAGAGCTCGGAGCTGACAAAGTCTGCACCAAAGGAAACGGCGTAGAAAAGGCTTGCGCCGAAGATGTCGGTGCCATAGTAGTTGAAGGTGTCTGCATCATAGAGGCAAAGGTCTGCCCCGAAGGGTACGGTGCCGTAGTGGAAAGTGTCTTCACCAGCAATAAGGATGGTGCCGAGAAGGACTGCACCGAAGTACATGTCTATTCTGAAAAAGTCTGTGCCGTGGAGTACAGAAGAGTCATACCTGGAGCCGAAGGGGACTGTACCAACAGTGCCGGGGGGGGGGGGGACTGAACCTGTACTGATGGTGCTGTTAGGGGGTTGCTACAAAACTGTCGGAACTGTAGTTGTCTGCACCGGGAACTCCGGTGCCGATATTGATAAAGGAGACATGGCTGTAGTTAGGATCATTTGGGGCGGTGCTGAGCCGCAGGGTCACAGGTGGCAGAGCCGGAGTAGTAATCAAGTTCACCTTTTTGTGAGTCGACTCCCTACGATCTCCAGAGGGAGAAGAAGGGAATGACTTTGATGAAGAAGAGGAAAAACACCTTTTGCGGGGTTTAACAGGAAGGGTTGAACCCTCTGAACCAGAAATGGCCTCACAGAAAGGAGACTTGAAGAGACCTTTCAAAATTAACTTCTTTCTCTCATTGAGAGTCCTGGTAGAGAAGTTTTTACAAATCCCACGCAGAGGATCTACAGTAAAGTGGGAGACATTAAGACAGTAGACACATAAGTCATGGCCATGGGAAAGCGGTAACCTACGGCCCAATCCTTGCACTACTTGAAACCAACAGAACTCTTCTTATCCGACATAGCTTATGTGCAGAAGCACAGTAGCAAAAGAAAGAATAACGGCTACTCAAGTAAAGGGTAAAAAGAGAAAAGGAAGGAATACCAACGATGGTAATGAAGAATTACCACAAGGTAAGAAAAGAAGGAAATAAAGGGAAAAGATTGGAGGGAGAGAGTCTAAAGTGTGCGATAGGGCAGGAAAATATTAGAATAAACTTTTGAGAAAATTTAGAGTAATAACAATATATATACTGTCAAAAAATTAGACACTTAGCTGAGAGAGTGGCTTGACATGGCTGTTCAGCAACGCAGCAAATGAGATCTGAGGTAACAGGGAGTGGAGCATTCTGGATTGGACCTTGGCTCGAGAGTTTTTGGCTGACGTGAGCTTGATATTGGCCGGCTAGGTTCTGAGGATGGAGCAGATAAACCATCAGTAAGGAATGAACGAAGATTAACATCAGATCTGATGCTATCCCCTTCATTCTTCCTCACTGATAGGCCAGAATCCCCAGCTATTTAATTCTTGGGTGGTCTTCAAGGAAGGCTATGTTAGAGCACTGTTAACTCAAAGGAAGCCCTGCTTCTGAAGACAATGTCCAAATTGTAATGTGTGATGAAAGTATGAGTCTTAGACCAAGTGGCTGCAGCACAAACATCGTCAATTGAAGCTCAGGAAGAAATAACAGATGAGGTAGCCATAAATCTGGAAGAGAGGAACTAGCAAGAAGAAGGAATTCCAAATTTTTGTGAAAACAAACCAGTGAAAAAGTCTGTCGTCCATTTAGCCAAAGTAATTTTGCAAGCTGCTTGATCTAAGCAGTCAGGTGAGAAGATATAAATAATTTCCATGGTCACTTAAGCATGTGGAAGGGTTCGTCCAAAGTGATACAGAATAGTTGTGTAAAATGTTACCATGAGCATAGATGTCCTTCACTTCCATGTTGCAGTATTTACAACCTTTGGGTTATCCTCTCCTTAGCTACCCAAACATCTGGCCAGTATACAAAAGCTTTAGTCACTTGCAAGGTATGTGGGACATCTGCCATTGTCTGTAGGGTGAGCGGGCCATAAAAGTGACGTCTGCCCCAGTCGGACCCCAGTCCCAGGAACGCTGCACAAGTCCTGTGTCATCCAAAAAGGCATCTTTACACACACACACACACACACACACACACACACACAAGTGATAGGAGGGATAGAATACCGCAACATGGAAGAGGACATCTATGGTTATGGTAAAATTACAGAACTATTCTACGTCGTCCTATTCTCATGTTGCAGTACTCACAACCTTTGGGTGAGTACCAAAGCTCAAAGGGGAGTAGAGGAAGTTGGAATGGAACTGTTTTCCAAGAATCCATGGAGGACTCCTCCAGCAAACCTTGCTCTAGACCTGGGAATATGGTCCAGTTTGTAATGTTTGGTAAAAGTATGGACAGATGATCAGGTAGCTGCCTCTAAAATTTAAGCTGTGTCCAACCCTTTGAAGAAGGCTCCAGATGAGGCCATGGCTCTAGTGGAGTGGGCTTTAATTTTTGAGTTTAAACATTTTCCATGGTAGGTGTAACAAAAGGAGATGACCCTGGAAATCCATGCAGAAATAGTCGGTTTTATCACTGCCTTTCCCACAGCTCTGGGGTGAAAGGAGACATGCAACTGATCTCATCTCCTAAGGGACTTAGTCTTGGCAAGGTAGAAACTTAGCTGTCTGAACTTTAAGGGAATGCAGGACTCTTTCACTGTCATTCTGGGGATGTGGAAAAAAGATGAGATGAATACAGGGACAGCTCATTGACCACCTTAGGCATGAAGGATGGGTTGGCCTTTAGAGTTGCTCTATCCTTGTGGAAGATTAGAAAAGTGTGGTTGCCATGAGGGCCTAGAACTCTGACACACTCCTGGATGATGTCAGGGCCACCAAAAGCACCATCTTGCAAGTGGAATATTTTAGATAAGCTTTTGATACTGGTTCGAAAGGAAAAAATGTGAGCTTCTCTAAAACGTAATTCGGGTCCGATGAGGGTGGGACTGGGCTCCTGTGGGGCCTGAGGTGCAGTACCCCCTTAAGGAATAACTTCACTGGAAGTCGGGAGGCAAGAGGAGGATCAAGAGGCAGACGAGCCAAAATAGCAGATAGGTGGGCCTTAACAGAATATGCCAGCCCTGCTTGCAACAATTCATACAGGTAGCACAGCACTAAAGGGACGTCTCCTTGAAATGGGTCTAGCTGTCTGAAGACACCAAATGGAGAATCTTTTCCATTTGGACAAATATGATTTCCTACTATTGAGTTTCCTGGCCTGCTGCAGAACAGTAAGCACATCCTCAGTGTAAAGGTGTCTAAAAGGGATCAAAACTATCCCCCACAGGGTTAGGTTCAGAGATTCCAAGTGGGGATGGATTAGGGATCCCTTGTCCTGTGTGAGAAGGTCCACTGTGTGAGGTAACTTTTGTGATGATTGCCCCTGGCTAAATGCAGAAGTAGGTGAAGCCAATGCTGTTTTGGCCAAAAGGGAGTCACCAGCAAGATTTTTGGTTTGTCCTGCTGGATTTTCAACAGGACTTTTTGCAGGAATGGGAGGGGAGGCATAGAGAAACATCCTCTTCCATGAGACAGAAAAGGCATCTGTTGCCCTTGCTAGGGGGCTGGGTACCCTGGTATAAAAGAGTGGAAGTTGTCTGTGTCTATTCAGAGGGGAGGCAAACAGATCTATTTGTGGGTGTATCCCACATGTGGACTATGTCTAGGAACACATCCCTGTGTAGTATCCATTTGTGGGATTGTGACATGGACCTATTCAAGGTGTCTGCCTGAGTATTCTGAGCTGAGGGAATACAGACTGCCTGCAGTGTGACCCCATGTTGGGCTGCCAATTCCCAGGCCTGGAGTGCAAGTCTGCGTAGCAATTAAGATTTTGTTTCCCCCATTTGTTCACATACCAGAGCATCGTAGTGCTGTCTGTGAACAACTTTAGGGGGCTTGTTTCAAAATATGTTGGAAGGGTCTCAGAGCAAGGATGATGGTCCTTATTTTTCTGATGTTGATGTGCTCCTGCTTGAAGGGGCCTGTACATGTGCCTTGCACCTTGAAACTGCCCATAGCAGTTTCCCAGCCCTGGTCTGAGGCTTCAGTGCACATCTCCTGAACTGGGGTGAGGGGTTGTAATGGAAGTCCTGGGTTGAGAGAGACATGACCCAACCACCAAAGGATCTCCTTCCTTAAGCATGGTAGGAAAGGAATACTGTGGTCCAAGGAGTGGGAGTGTTGGGTCCATGTGGACCTCCGGTACCACTGAAGTTTTCTCATGTGGGGTCTTGCCAGTGGCAACATGGGTACAATGGAGGCCATATGTCCTAGGAGTCTGAGATATTGTCTTGCTGTCATACCAGTGGCGTGGAGGACAGACAGCAGGCACAGTTTCAGGCTTTCCTTCTTTTGGGGTGGAAGGAACTCCTTCATAACATCTTTCATTATTCTGCACCCCATGAAAACTTAGTCCCGAGAGGGTTTTAGTTTGGACTTGGGAAAACTACTGTTGAAACCCAGCAATTGCAGAACAGAGATGCCTTTTTGGAGATGGATGCAAAAGAAGGGAGCAACCCGCCTGAATCAGGAGGTCATCCAGGTATGGAAAAATCTGAATCCCTTGGACCCTGCAATAGGCTATCACTGGAGCCAGACACTTGGTGAACACCCTTGGAGCAGTAGATAGTCCAAAGGGCAAAGCAGAGAACTGAAAATGCAAAAGAACCCACAGAGAATCGTAAATACTTCCTGTAGTTGGGCCTTATTGGGATATATAGATATGTATGTTTGATGCCCAAAGTGGCCAGAAATGCCTGAGGCATTAGCAAGGGGAAAAAAAAAAAGACAGTCTAGAGTGTAAGCATGCAAAAAGTGGGTACTTGTGCAAAAAGGTTTAGGTGGGAGAGATCCAGATGGGTCTCCATGGGCCATATTTCCTTAGGACTAAGGAAAGTTTGGAGTAAAAGCCCTTTCCCTTTTCTGACAGAAGGACAGGTTGCGTAGTCCCTTGAGAGAGGAAGCTGTCCAAGACGGTCTAGAAAAGGGGAAGCTGGTCCTTTAGGGGCTGTGGGATGCCTCTTAAGGAGGGAGGAAATGACCCAAGTCATGAAATAACCCTTTTCTATAACAGACAAGACTCACTTGTCTGAGGTAATGGTTTGCCCGACAGGAAGACAGTGACAGAGTCTTTGGGATAGGGGAATGGAATCCAAGGGGGGGGGCGGGGGAGTGAAAAGGCAGGTAGTTCTAGACTACCTGCATTGTCCAGAAACTGAGGTTTCTGAACTGGAGTTTGAACAGGCCTGGAAGGAGACTGCTGCTTCCAGGAGCTCTTTTTGCTCCTAAAATGAGGGGTAGGAGCAGAATGGTTCCTGATGAAGTGCATCTTGGTGGGATAATTCTGTACAATTTAGGGACTGGAAATGCACACAAATGTTTAAAGTCTTGTAATTCCTTACTCTTGCTGGAGGGTCTTGAAAAGCTCTGCCACTTTACTCCCAAAAAGGACAGAATTGTCCAGGGGTGCATCCAGGAGTTTAGCCCTGATAATTATCAGGTAGGGGTTGCAGTCTCAGCCAAGAATACCTTCTAAGTACTGAGGCAGAAGCTGCAGATCTGGCGGAGGCCTGTGCAACATCACAGCTGCATCTGACAGTGTCCTGTCACTTGAGAGGACAAGGAGATTAGGCTAGATATTTTAGCCTTAGAAGGAAAGTCTGCGACATCAGCCAAAGTTTTGAAGCTTGAGTCACAAGGGTTAGGGCATACTACAAATGTGTGTCTGGTAGTTAACCTCCTTAAAAGCCAAAGTAGCAGAGGTGTATATTTTTTTGTCAATACGTTCCAAGGTCTTACTGTCCTTATCAGCAGGAAGGACAGAGGTGAAGGGAAATAATATGGAGGGTTTGTCCGCAGAGACAGTGCCAGAGTCTACAACAGGGCATCTAATCAGATGTTTGGCCCCTTCTGGGACCTTATAAAACCTGTCAGGCCCTCTAGGGGCTGGTGGTTGGGCTTCAGGGTTTTGAGAGGCTGCAATGAAGGCATCTAAAAAGGTTGGTAAGACTGGAGGGATGGCAGAAGGTGAAGGGTGTCTATTTGTAAGCGTTCATAATACCTCTTTTGAACTTCAGACATTTCAGAGGAATCCTATTTAAAAAACTCTCTCATTTTAGAGATGGTTTAAACACAGGTGAGGTCCTCTCCAGGGTAGTCTGCCTCAGAGACCTCCTCGGGAGAGGCATACGCAAGAGGGGAAGGTATCGGAGAGGCATAGGAAACAGAGTCATCTGAAAAGTCCTCGGCTTCAAGAGGAAAAGTATTTTCAGTCTGAGAACTAGCACTAATAAGTGGAAAGGCAGCCAGAGGGGAAGCAGGCATAGAAGGCCTAAGGGCCATGAAGGCATTAAATAAGCTTTGAGAGAAATCTTGCCAATCAGGCAGGCTTACTGAAGGAGGAGAGACCTGTTTTGTCTTTTATTTCATTTTTAAGGAAGAAGTAGGCCTGGCGGGCATAGGGCCTAAGGAGGACCTGGGGTCAGACTGTTTTGAAGAAGTGGAAGGACCAGTCTGGACGTCCATTGTGAGCAGAGGTTCCCCCTCGTTGTCGGCACCAGACGTCTGCAAAACCTCCATGGACGTGCTTTCAGCCCTAGGTTATTTGGCCTCCTGAATGGTACCAGCTATACCCACCTCGGCTAGTTCTGTACATTCCTCAGAGGGAATGTTAGGTGGAGGAGGTGCAGCAGTAGGTTCAGGCCTGGAAACTTTGGCCTTCTTTTTTGGTGGCTTGACGGTCTGACAGGACGGCTCTTCCATTGCCACAGCCAGAAGTTTAAGAAACTGTTTTTCTAAGTAGATATTTAGGGCATGCAGACGTCCACTGAGAGTTTATGGAACAAAGGCATGAAAAACGGAGCAGGTTTTGTGGTCAAGGTTGGGCCCTGAACAGAAAAGGCGAAGGTTGTGGACATCCTTATGGGGGATCTGCTGTCCGAACCTACACTTTCCTTTCCTGGATTACATGAATCTAAGTAAGTATGCAGTGAACCAAAAAGATAAAAAGAAAACCGCCCCAATGGGATACTTATCTTAAATATGAAGATTCGACGGCAGGAACAGCTGACATTCGACTGGCAGCAGAGAAGTTCTGAGGAAAGGTACATGCAGATGTCAATGTTATGGCCCACGCACCCTATTGCCAACGTCAGACTTGCCACATACCTTGCAATGATTAAAGCATTTGTATACTGGCTGGACATTTGGGTAGCTAAGTACAGGATAACCCAAAAGTTGTGAATACTGCAACATGAGAACAGAAGGACATCCTATCTTATAGACAAGGATGCAGGGAGGCTTAAGCAGGTAAAGCCTGGAGTACAGAAACTCTTTCGCTAAAGTTAACTAGCAAAGGATTATTGTCAGAAGAAAACAGACTAATGTCAGCATTATCAACTGGCTCAAAAGGCTTCTGAGTCAGCCCCTAGAGTACCAATGCGAGATCTCAAGGGAAAGTAAGGCCTTTTACGGGGGGGGGGGGGGGGTCTAAAAAGAAAAAAATCCCTTATAAAGGCATTGCATAAGCTGGAATTTTGCTAAGAGAAGAATTCATTTCCAGTAAGAAAGTTGGATATGACATCCAGTCGCAACTTGATGGAAGAGAAACTAACTCCTTCCTGAAAGGACTGCTGAGAAAACAAGGATGGTCAGAATACGAGCTAAAAGGATCAGTGTCCCCTTAGAAGCCCATATCAAAAATCTTACTGCAAGGATTTGAAAAGAAGACCGGTAATTATAATACTGGTTAATACTTGACTCCATGGCTACTTCAGGCAAAAAGGCAGGATTGGTTCAGTTTGACAGTAGAAAAGGACTTGCCTTCTCCTTAAAAAGGTTAGCCAGAAAGGAAAAAGTAGTAGTGGCAGAGTGAGATTTCAGAGTTCAAAAAGGAAACCCATATGGAAAATGTATTTATCATCACTTCCCATTTGTTAGCCGGGATAGTCCGAATGGGTCAACAGATATCATTTTACAATAAACTTTTCATATTGCCAGAGAAGTAAAAGGGGTGAGGAGAGAAAGACAGAGAC
This sequence comes from Protopterus annectens, assembly GCF_019279795.1. Classification (NCBI taxonomy): domain Eukaryota; kingdom Metazoa; phylum Chordata; order Ceratodontiformes; family Protopteridae; genus Protopterus; species Protopterus annectens. The sequence goes on along the minus strand of NC_056727.1, from coordinate 592,360,349 downwards.
AGCAAGCGAGAGAATGAGAGCAGAAGCGTGCATTATATATGTCAGGCTAAACAATAAATAGTACAGGTCCTGGACTTGCTGGCTAATGACACAAACAAAGGAAGCAAACAAGCACCATCTTATAACCACTGGAAGTACAGAAACAATACCGTCAGTTTGGGGGCATGGAGATCAGAATGCTGGATCTGCTAAGGGTAAGATAAGAGATCCCAAATGGCTCTAGCATCCATTGAAGATAATTCAGATAACAAAAAGATTGAAGACAGAAGAACCAAACTAGAAAAGGCCATCACATTGTTTGCTTTTGCAGTAACTTTGGGATCACTGGTAGAGTGGAAAAAAGCATAAATAAGACAGGAGGGGCCAACCACGAAACCAAGCCTCCACAAGGAAAATTAGAGAGAAATAGTGGCTGTATTTGTAGTTAGGGGACGCAAGGACGTAACAATGGTGGCCCCACCGGCTAAAAATCAGGCTCGCAATTGATTGATTGAGGGACCACTCATGAAGAAACAGATTAGGCCTACTGAGTCTGACTGCCAAAGAATTTGATTTCCAGTGTGTGTTGCAACTAGAAAGCAGTCTGAAGGAATCACCCATTTTGAAACCCTTACGGCCCATCTGTACATCATTGCTTGTGCTATACTAAGTTACTGGAATGTTGGCAGTATGTATTGCAATGGTCCCCACATGGAAAACATCCAAAAAAGGACTTGCAGTGCAAGAAGTACTGCCAACTGTAGGACACTGCTACGCAACCCAGCCTCCCGAAGACTAAGTGCTTGGGGCCATCATTCTCTTGACCCACCTCCCCATACTAGATGGGAAGTATCTGGGTTCACTGTGGCTATGGAGGGAGTGGGAGGAGAACAACCTGCCTAGAAATGTGATGTTCGACTGGATCCACTAGCGAAGATAACATTTGTAAACTGGTTTTATAGAAGCACATAGGGACTGAAAAGAAAAAGCACCACAAGCATGCCGAGTTAATCTTGCTGGGGGGAAATAGGAGTGACACTGAGTCCCACCCTTGATTTCTAACTGAAGTGATGCAGTGAAAATTCAAAGAAGCTGCCTGGTTTGTGGTATTCAAGTGAGAAGTCATGAATTCCAAATTATGTACAGAGCTCCTTGGGATAGTTTCAGTCTTGACAGGTTGTAGTAACGCTTAGGAATCTGGAGATTTGAAAACAGGTAATTCCCAACTTGTAACAGTTGGAGTAGAAAAGGGATTGATGTTCAGATACAGAGACACCTGAAAAAACCCTTGATTCCCATTTGGGCAGCCACTACTGCCATGCATCTGGAAAACAGCTTAGTGGCTGCGGTGAGCCCGAAGAACAGACCTTAGAATTGGTAGAAATCGACTTCTAGCTAGAATTGGAGAAAAACTACAGAAGCACTTGTTTAATTTGATGATGTATCCTGAAAAAAAGGTAAAAAGTACATCTAATCATCCTAGCGCATAGGTGGCCGGATGGACTGAACCATGACTATCCGAGACTTTGACGTCTCTACATATACACTGTTCATATCCCAAACAAGAAAAAGATGGTTGGAATAACCTCTGGAAATTATGCTTTGCAGCCAGACAGATGTCTGAACCGGCTTAACTAAAACTAAGTGCCACGATAAAAACGCCTCCTTACTGCCTCGATAGATGGGCAGTCAGACAGTGCTTCAGGGACACTGATAGGATCTATAAGAGGAGGTTCTATGAAGCCCTGGTCCTGCAGAGCACGAATACCTTTGGAGTCAAAGCTCTGACACCTACTCTCCTAGGACTGCCCACATCCTGAAATATATAAGAATACAGGACAGGTAAGTGCAAGTGGATCCGATTTCGGAAGACCAACAGGCTGTTACACCTCACGAGAGACCCTGTTAGACAAGTAGAAAAGAGATTAGAGAAAAAAATCCCAATGATATGGTGTAGCCCAATACTGTTTATGTTTGTCTGGAAAGGAAAATTATCCAGTTCATCTTCAAACACTGGGGAAAGTCCGTTCTCCTCCATAGTGGGTCAAGGTAGATCAACACACCAAATAATAACTTGTAACACGAAAGGGTGTGTAAAAGAGTGGAAACAACCACAAGTAACAGCCAACAATCCACTCCTTGAGCCAATAACCTACAACCACAAGTTGAAAAAGCACGTTTAATCGATCCACATAAAAAATTCCACTGTACAAAAGTTAATCCACAAAACAGGTCAAGCGCTTTCGTCGATAGACTTCATCAGAACAGTTAACAATGGATACTATCACCATTTTTATATGTACCTAATACCATCAATTAAAAAAAACAATTCAGAATTAAAGTGACAGTGTATTTTCAACCTTAAAAGCTTGAAATTCCACATGTAAAACTGCATGTCTTACAAATACACAATCAATTGTAAAAATTATATGACATGTATTTTTTAAAATAAATTTTAAAAATGAAGTTGCCAAGATATATAAAAAAATGTACTAGTGTGTTAAAAAACAGTTGTCTAAATTGTGTTGCTCGATACCTAGGTTCGGGCTTTAAACTAATGTGTTCATGTATTAAATTTGGGGATTAAATGACTGCATCTAATTTGCAGTCTTCTACAAACTTGGTCAGTCACAACCCTTTAGTTTTGACCTGAACTTCTGAGAAGTATATACCAAACAGTAGGGGGCCCAGCAGTGACCCCTGTGACACACTGCTGGTACCAGCAGACTGGTTACCAGCACTGACCCCTGTGACACACTGCTGGTAACAAGTCTGCTGATTGATGTGGTCACCCACTTTGATAGTGTGTCTGGTTTGTGAGCCAGTTAGCAACCCATCTTACAACAAAGGGGTTAACATTCAGTTTGCTAAGTTTATCAGTAATGCCCAAATGTGGGATTGTGTCAAAAGCCTTTGCCAAGTCAAGGTATGCTGTGCGCAGACATTTACCCTCATCAATGGCCTTGTCACACTTTCAAAAAAATCCACCAGATTTAACAGGTAGGATCTGCCTTTCACGAAACCAAACTGGGAAGGATCCAGGGTTTGGAGGTCACCTATGTCTTTATTTATGAGATACACAATGATACGTTCCATGATCTTACAGATGAGGCTGGTTAGGCTTATGGGTCTGTAATTCCCAGGGTCTGTTATTAGACCACCCTTGTAGAGGGGAATGACTGTAGCTGTTCTCCACTTTGCAGGAAAAAAGCCTGTGGATAGACTATGATTGAAAAATGTAATTAGTGGTGATGCTAGTTCATGTTTTTGCCTGTTTAGAAGACAGTCCAGGACTTTCTCTTCAGATATGCAAGATGGAGGGGAAGCTTGGGGGAGGGTTTGTTCCAAGTTAGGAGGGGATCTCTGGGGTTAGTGTGTGTGATATCAATGGCTACCAGTTTTGCACATGCTTGGACCCTACCCTTTAGGTTATGTACATAACTGTAAAATGCCTTATGGTTATCCTGGGCAGTACTTGCTAGGTTTCTCTCAAAGGAGCTCTTGGAGGATTTGACTAGTTGCCTTATTTGCCTGTTAAGGCTGAGGAGGGTGTTTTTCCATTGTTGGGTCTTTGCCTTTATTTTCCTGGACAGCAACTTTTTGGACTTATTGTAGAGTTTGTTAATGTTGGAAGTCCACCATGGCAGCTTGATTTTTCTTGGGGCTCTCTGGCTTTGATTCTATCTGGTACAGCCAAGTTTATACACATATGCAAGTGATTGTACACGGTTTTAGTGTAAGTTTCGGTGTAGTTAACACTTTCAGCTTGGGGTGGAGCTTGGAATGCATTTATACCTTCACATAGGAGGGTATAGTTTGCCTTGGTGAAGGTTTTAGTCCGATTTCACCCTTTGTGAATTCTTCGCAGCTATTAGATTGTTATAGAACATTATGTTACAGGTGATAATAGATCTATTGTCAACATATGCTTGTTGATATATGGTTTCAGGTCTCAACCGATCCAATTCTTGCAATAACTTATCCAATATTACCTTTTCCATTACTTTTCCACAACAAGAAAGTAGAGTTAAAGGTATATATGACTCTGAGTTTGTCCTACTCCCATTTCCCTTAAAGACAGACTTAAGGCTGGAGACATGCACTTGAGGAATCGCCCCACATATGACCTAATAAATTACTGACATAATAGTACTGTAAGTTCTTGCTGAAGTGTTCTCAGGTCATTATTACTAATTCAGTTTCCTTCCTCTGCTTTGTTCAGATCCAGTCTGTGCAGTTCTTTTTCAATGCGATCAAATGTGATCCCAGTATCTGAGGTTATTATTCCAGTCGGTTTCTGGTAAATTTAAGTCCTCAGCTATTATTATTCTTCCCTCCTGTGTTTCATAAAAGAAATGTATGAATTCCTCTAGGTCATCAGCACTTGACTTTGGTCATCTATACACTCCAACATGTGTTATGTTCCAGGATTGCCTTCATTGTCACAGTTACACAGTCTATAGTATTGGTGTTATCAATGAACATGTAATAATCACAGGTCTCACAATTATCTTTAATCCCTCAACCTGATTTTCTGTTAGAATGTCTGTTACAGTAAAGGTATATCATGAGAGAACTGGTTTCCAGTCACTGTTCTTTAACTATGCTTCACAAACAATAACATCAGTCTTGTGAAAACACAGCAAATTTCCCAATTAAAAAAAAACTTTTATTATTAATGCTCCTAACATTAACAACCATTACAGATGCGTCAAATGATGCTATCTCTGAACTGTTACATTTCTGACCTGGCATAAATACTGCTATTCTCTTCCCTAATCTTGACAAATGCATGTTATCCAGTCTGAACACGTGTGCCCAAAACTAAGCCTGGATTCTCTACACATTTCCATTTTCTAAAACAGGGCATTTTTCCATGTACATATTGACCCAAAAAATCTTTTCATTCACGGTGACCTGACTACTCCTTCTATACGTGATGTGTGAAAAATATGTTTGAACATAAGTACAAGCTATACTATCTAAGAGGGCTGTAAGTTCCCTACTAACAGAGAGTCCTTGCGGATGAGATAATTTGTAATTACATGAATATATACAAATACGAGTTGATTAATTAAAAAGGTTCAAGTTATGCAGTTGAGGATGGAAGGCTCATTCTAACAACACTAGAAAATGTAGTAACTAAGCTTGTAAGTGCAGAAGTGCATCCCAAACTAGATGCTTCAAGTGGATTCTGCCAAATAACTAGATAGGAAAAAAAGAAAAAAAAAAAAAATTTTTACTGATTTCCTCATCAAGGCAGATGGTGGAGATTCTGTTACGGATGACATCCTAGCATTTGGTCTGGATAAACAGACATATCATTCAAAGTTAGAGATAATGCTTTAGACTTTTAAAAATTCCCGTTTTAAAGTTAAAATAAGACAAATGCTATTTTAGTAACAGAGAGCTTCCTTCTACACTTTAGTGAAAGTATACATGGAAGTGGAACCACACCAGATGCAAGCAAGGTTTGAGCAATAGCCGAGTTACAAAATTCCATCGAGTGACTTAATGATTATTTTGATAAGATTGTACTAGACCTCTCAACTGTGTTATTTCAGTTAACAGATATGTTAAAGAAAAATGCATCCTAGTCATGAGGACACGCTTAAAGCCAAGCATTCAGCAATGCAAAAGAAAAGTTAACAGATCTAGTCCTAGAATACTGTGATGTCAATAAACTGACAACAGTGAGTGCAGACGGAGGACTCCTAAGATGGTGGCTGACTAAGGGGGAAACTAACTAGAGATCTCCCAGTGTGAAAACTGAAAAAGTATTTAAAAAAAGCCAGTAACATTTATACATTTGGGGGAAATTACATTACTGGCTAGCAGATACACTATTTGAATGTCAGCAAAATAAATAAATAAATAAAAATATTAGTGAAAAAAGCCAATTAGAAAAAGAGAAAAACAAGTTTTGGATGAGAAGCACCTCAAGGATGAACAGCAGGAAGCAATGTTATGTGCAGCATCAATATAGGAGATGTCCTCCAGTAAACTAGGAGAAAAAATTAGACCAGATGCCCTCAGTAGTGTTTAAAATAAGTGGAAATTTGGAAGACTGTATAAAAACAAATGAAAAATGGTTGGAAAAAATAGAAGTACATCAGTCTGATGAACTTCTAAGTTTGAAGCAGGAGTATAAGTGAAGAAAAATAAAATATAAACTAAGACATCAAATAAAGAAATATTTAAGAAAATGGTAGCTCTAGAAGATGGGACATGAAGAGACAACCCAAGGTTTTTTGCAGTACAAGAGAAGTCAGAGGGAGTGGACTAGTATTAACTTTTTGAAGGCACAAATACGTAGCTGGACTGCTGTTCCAAAGGAAGATTTGTTAACTGACAGGGTACACTGCATTTATGCTTCTAAAAAAGCCTCCAGAAAGAAACAGAAACCATACTGGTTAAATGCAGTTATACCAGTAGTTATGCCAGCAGAAGGAGATGATTCTGAGAAACCTATGGCAAAAAGAAAGGAATGTGTGATCCCAGGATATTTATGGGAAATGACTACTTGTTTTATACTAGACCAAATGAGACAATGAGAGTCATTAGGAGGCCGGGGATACATTCAAACAGACATCCCGTGGTCTTTAGATTTTTTTTTTCCTAGTAGGTCAAAAATGTATATGAAGACAGAGCTGGCTTTGGAATAGTTAAAGTTCAGCAAACAGAACTTCAGTCAATAATGGGAATGCAATTCAGCTTCTGGATACTACACAAGCAACAGGGGTCCAAAAACAGACATGTGCCAGTGCACCTGTTTCCTTTGTTCAAAAATAGAATGCTTCAGCATTACACAGAAGCCCAGGAGTTGATCAGACGAATTAAGAGAAGCTTGGACTCTAAGCAAACACCGATGATGCAACATGTACTGTGAACTTACTGACATTGAAAGAAATGAAAAATATCAGACATACTTTTGGAGTTGATTGAAGTATTAGAAAAGCTGAAAAACACATTTTGTGCCAGTCAGAAGAAACTGGGATTTGAGCCACAAGGTGGTACTGTGAGAGGGTGAGGAGTGTGCAGAAGACTATACAACAGTAGAAAACATGTTTCTAAATGCCAAGGGTAAAAAGCACACGTACAGTAATGCATATCTAAGTGGCAGCTAACTTGACTGTTAATAGAAAGCCAATCAAAAGTAACATCAATTAAATTTCAGTGTGACACAGAAAACATGGAATAAGGATGGTAAATTTAAATAATGTTGAGATCAGCAGCTGTGGGGAAGGGGGCAGTACTATCAGGATGTACAGAGTTGCTAATATAAGCATAAAATGTATTACCAGTTTCTTCTTGATATGAACAATATAAATTACAAGAGACTAAATGTGGATTTAGTCAATGGTAGTTTTTTTTTCATTTATGCAAAGCAAGCATGTTCAATTAATAGAGCCAATATAAAGACTATGAAGATTTTCCATAAGCAGATGACTCAGCTGAGTGCTGGTGTCTAGCTTGTCTAAGTAGAAAATAAGAGCTAAACAGATGCATTTTAGATAAGGAAGACATCAATTAAGAGAGCTTCACAAACTACACTCTGGGACCTCTAGGGTGGATCTGATAGACACATAGCAGTTTATATACATACAATAGCAATAAAGGCATGTTTTAAGAGGTATGTAGTTTAAAAAAACAGAAAATAAGGCAAATGAAATAGTGCTGAAATGGAACATTTCTCTCCTCAGCAGCTTTAACTTTAGAATGTATTAAGCATAAAATCATAAAATTATTTGCCTTTCAAAAGGCTAGTCTGTGGATTTTCCAAAAAGATCCAAGTTATAAAGTGAAAGGTTAACTAAATCTAGGATTACTCTTTACACTTGGGAGGGGAAGTGCATCATAATTAAAGAACTGCTAATGTGTTTATGTGCAAGCCCTGGAAAAATAAGTTCCACCATAAATACCCATATTAAGGGTAGGTGCCAAAGTAGCCACTATGGTAGAGGTGAGGTGTTGCAAATTTTGATCTCTCAATTGTATATAGTTCTTTTATTCTGATTTTTAAAGGGATTTGGGAAAGGGTAGTTTTGTTTGGGAAAAAATGTACACAAGAAATTGTAACTATATAAAAACGATGTTAGTCAAAAGTATGCATAAACTGCTAGTAGAAAACTGTATAGTATAAACAAGAAGTGACATGCATTATAAGTAACAGTAACATTACAATAACAGAATAGTTGCTTTGTTAATTTTAACATGGAAAGTAAATGGCTTTACCAGAAGAACCATTATCTCACAAAAAAGAAATAAAGACCAAATGCTTTAGCATCCTGTGTTTTCAGTCAGACATTTAAACTCTGGCACTCATTACAGTGTTTCATATATTGTACTCCTATCCCAGATAGCAGAAATGATACCAGTGCAGGTCCTGGCTGAAGAACTGGCAGCTCTGCACTCCACTGAGTTATACTTTTTAGATATCAAACAGAGCATTTCCAAGACAAATGTCAGGACTAAGAGCACAGTTGTATGATTGACAGAAATGAACTGGTGTGCTGAGTTTGTGTTCTCTCCCTAACAACATCACAGAATTCATCAGTGGGAAGCATGTACAAAACTGATAAAAGGTGCTGAAAGAAACATCACCAAAATGGAGACAGAACGGCTAAACATCTTAATCATATATCCACTGAGAAGGAATGAATATAACATTATACAGTTTTGAAAGAATCAAGTTTTCCAGAAAAACAAATAAACAGCAGCAGAAGAGACTGCTTTACTACTGTATAAGTTGGCTAGCCTTTTATAACTTAACAAAAAAAATGTATGCCACTGGCAGAACAAACAACTTTACCTCTGTAAGTTCACTAGAATGTACGTCCAGAACTTCCTTGAGTTTTTCTACAGATATCTGTGTTTCTAGAATCTGAAAGAAAGCACAATAAAGTTAACTTTAGCACTACAAAATTATTTCTGATTCCTCTTCCTTAAAGTGCTGCTTTAGTGATTTTGTGAAGTATGAATGGGAATCAAGCTTAGCCAGGCATTAGGGATTTCATACTCTTCACAGGTTCTCTTCTATCACTATTCTGATAAACTGCCACATCAACACCAACAATCCATTCCCATCCCATACAGGACATATGTGGTCAGACTGTACCATTCTTAAAAAACAAACAAACAAAAAAAATAAGCACTTATGTACTTCACAAAATACTATCAAGTGTTGGTTTACCAAACTCTCATCAAAATGAGCTCCGGACAGGCAAGTATCATGTTATCAAATCACTAATCATGCTCTGTAATTCCCAAAGCACGCACCTACTACATTACAATCATATAACCCTTTTAACTGAGATTATTTTCTGGCAGCCAAAATAAAAGGTCTACTTAAATTTTGTGATGAGCACATTCTGCACATCACAAAGCACATTTAGATTTATAGTGATGTGAATATGGCACTGGTCAATTTAAGTTCCATGGCAGAAATAACAAAGTTCTCACTAAGACTCAACTGACCTAGGATCAATTATGATCAGGGTGCTCGAGGAGCTGAAAATGAAAGGTGGGATTGAGCAGATGAAGACGGCTATTCTTTCCTAGGAGATAGCAGGCAGGTGATTCAGTCAACTGCAGTGCTGACACCTGCTAGAAGACAAATGGTCAAAGCAAGCAGCACTAGTGATGGGGAAGTGTGCTTGGCTTTGACACACACCAAGTCTGTAAGCTAATGCCTTCACCACGTGTGTGGAGGCATATATGCACTATGATGAAGATGAATAAAGATCATGCTTTGGTGGGTACACATCATACAAGACAAAGTGGACTAATGGATCATAAGAAAATAAATCTGATTACCAACTATGTCCTCCCCGCGGTCGAGTGGCGTTCGAAAGACATGCATAAATGGGCGTGCCTTCATTGAAGGTTGGGCGTCGAGCTGGCACCTCAGCACCGTAAAAATCTACGGCCAATCATTAGTGGACCGGAGTTCCGCTGTGGCGACTCCTAACCAGGAAAAGCCGAAAGAAGAAGAAAGTACAGTTTTGTACCTACCATAAATGTAGATGTTCGAGTGTTCACCCTGCTGCAGTCATCACACTTGGGTTATCCTGCCGTCAGGTGGTCCCGCAGTCGGCCCGAATTCCAAAGTCTTGGTCCGGCATCAGTTGCTGTCGCTTCTTCCCTGACTTCAGTGCACCAGGGGTATATAAGAGGCATCTGACACCATTTTCTTCAGTTTTTCTTGCCCCAGATGTCAGGTACCCCCAAAAGGTAGGCAAAAAAAAAAAAAAAAACAAAAAAAAAAAAAAAAAATATATATATATATATATATATATATATATATATATATATATATATATATAAATAAAACAAAACCCTTAGGTACAAGCAAATACAACACAGAGGTAGAATAGGATAAAGTGGTAGAGATAAGTTCAGCTAGTTCAGAGGGGATGGAGGGAGGGTAACCTGGACTGCAGCAGGGTGAACACTCGAACATCTACATTTATGGTAGGTACAAAACTGTACTATGTTCATCGTGTTACCTGCTGCAGTCATCACACTTGGGTTGAATCCCAAAGCTAAGGAGGGGAAGTGGAGTCAGGAGTCAAACAGGGTTAGAAGAAGCTAGTAGGCCCTGCAAAATTGCAGTGGCAAAACCAGCTCTAGTCTTAGAGTAAAGAGGTAAGTGAAAGTGTTTGGTGAATGTGTGCACTGAACTCCAAGTAGCAGCTTCCAGAATGTCCTTGGTTGGCACTCCCTTGAGAAAGGCTGCTGATGTAGCTGTAGCCCTGGTGGAGTGGGACCTAATGTTAGCAGGTACTGGTTTCCCATGATGTGTGTAGCAGAAACGTATGCAATGTCCTATCCATTTAGAAATGGTCTGTTTTGTGATAGCTTTTCCTTGTGATCCTGTAGCATAGGCTACAAAGAGCTGGTCAATTTTTCTGAAAGCCTTAGTTTTATCCAAGTAGTAAAGTAATTGCCTGTGAATGTCCAAAGAGTGCAGGAGTTTTTCTCCTTTGTTCTGGGGATTTGGGAAGAAGGTGGGTAAGTGAATGGTTTGGTTTAGGGCCACACTGGATACTACCTTTGGCATAAAGGAAGGATTAGTTCATAGAGAGACTCTGTCTTGATGAAAAATGATGAAAGGTTCCACTGCCATTAGTGCCTGTAGCTCTGAGACTCTTCTAGCTGAGGTTATTGCTAGTAGTAGGGCAGTTTTCCATGAAAGAACTTTTAAATCAGTTGAAAAAGCTGGTTCAAAGGGCGGCAGTGTAAGCTTTTCCAGGGCAAAGTTGATATCCCAAGTAGGTGTTGGAGCTCTCTTTAGTGGTCTTAAGTTCTTAGCCCCTCTGAGGTACTGTCTTAGGAGTGGATGTGAAAATAAGGGAGGATCCGTGCTGTAATGAGCTGAAATTGCTGAGGCGTGGATCTTAATAGATGAAAAGGAAAGTCCTTTGTGTAACATCTCAGTTAAATATTGTAGAATCTGAGGAATGTTCGGCTCCAGGGGATTTAGGCCTTTAGCCTGGTTCCAGGCGCAAAATCTTTTCCATTTATCTGAATAGGTTTTTCTGGTGCTGGGCCTCCTGGCCTCCAGAATGACATCCATAACAGCTTTGGATAAAGGTGTTGGCTGGTTGTTTAGGTAAATTGCCATGCAGCCAGGTTTAAAATCTTGAGCTGGCTGTGTAGAATCAGATTGTCTCACTGGGTGAGCAGGTGAGGAATTTGTGGCAAAATCCATGGTGGGCCCTGGGCCATGTTCCTTAAAATTGGATACCAATGTTGGCGTGGCCAGTCTGGTGCAACGAGAATCATTTGTGGCCTCTCTAATCTGACTTTCAGCAGTACCTTTGCTAGAACAGGCAACGGAGGGAAGGCATACACTGTTAATGTTTTCCAACTGAATGAGAGGGTGTCCACTTTCCAAGCTAGTGGATGGAAGGTCCTTGTGCAAAATTTTTGAAGTTGGTGGTTGTGGGGGCTTGCAAACAGATCTATGTCTGGTCATCCCCATTTTTGAGCTATTACTGCAAATACTTGTGGATCTAGTTTCCATTCATGTGGATCCATGATGCTTCTGCTTAGGTCATCTGCCAATGTGTTTTTCTTTCCTGGCAGGAATTGTGCTTGTAACTGAACCTGGTAAGACAGTGCAGTGTTCCACAAGGTCATTGCTTGCCTGCATAGAAGATAGGAATGTGTGACCCCTTGCTTGTTTATGTACCACATAACTGTGGTGTTGTCTGCCCTTATTAGTAGTTGTCCTGGGTGTAGAAGGTCCTTGAAAGCTGTTTGGGCATTCTGCACTGCTAGCATTTCTTTTTGATTGATATGCAGGTGTCTCTGATCTGCAGTCCATTTGCCTTGAATGCACTGTCCTGCCATGTGTGCTCCCCGGGCATAGTCCGATGCATCCATTATCATAGTTTGCCTGGCTGTGGGTAAGGTGAAAGGCTGACCCTTGTTGAGGTGACATGTCTGTGCCCACCATAGAAACTCCTGTTGAAGGCAGGGAATGAGTGGAATCATTGTTTCCAAGCTGTGGCTGTGCTGAGTATATACACTTTTCAGGTATCATTGTAATTTCCTCATATGCAGTTTTGCAAATGGTATTAGTAGAATGCAAGATGCCATGAATCCCAAGGCCTGCAGAATTTTTCTTGCAGGGAGTTGGGTCTTTGTTGCCATTATTTTGAAATATTGAAACAGCTGCCGTTGTTTGTCTGGCGTGAGATAAGCCATCTGGGCCATTGTATTCAAGCTGGCACCCAGGAATATTATGTTTTGTGAGGGCACTAGTTTTGATTTCTTTTCGTTTACTGTGTACCCTAGGCAACTTAGAAGGTGTTTGACAAATGCCAGATGCTGTAAAAGAATGTCCTTGCTTTCACTTGAATAAGACAGTCGTCCAGGTATGGGTATATTTGAATTCCTCTTTGTCTGCAGTATGCAATTACTGGTGCCAGGCATTTTGTGAAGACCATGGGCGCAGTAGATAAGCCAACGGGCAGTGCAGAGAATTGATAATGTGTTGAACCTGCAATGAAGCGGAGGTATCTTCTGCAATTTTGTCTGATAGGGACATGCAGGTATGCCTCCTTGAGGTCCAAAGTGACTAGCCAAGCATTCCTGCCCAGCATGCGAAGAAGCTGCTGTAGTGTTAGCATCTTGAATTTTGGCACTTGCAGATAGGTGTTCAGAATTGAAAGATCCAGAATGAGTCTCCATGCTTTGTCCTTTCTCGGAACTAGGAAGAGTCTTGAGTAAAATCCTTGTCCTTGCTCCTGTGTAGGTACCTGTTGAATGGCTCTCATGTTCATGAGAGCTGTAATTTGTCTTTGTGCCTCTGCCCATTGATTTGGTGGCAGGTGTGGCATTCCTTTGATCCTTGGTAAGGTATGAAAGTGGAATCTGTATCCTTGAGAGACCATGTTTAGAACCCATTTGTCTTTTGTGATGATGTGCCAGTTGTCTGCAAAAAATGCTAGTTTTCCTCCCAAGGGTGTTGCCAGGAGAGATTTTCTTGGTAGTTTGAGGATAGAGTCATGGTGTCTGCCTTCTTCTAGCTTGGGGCCTGTCTTCTCCTCCTTTCTGGGTAACAGAACCCCACTGGCGAGGTTTGTAAGGGCCCTGTGAATGACTTCTGCCCCTTGGGCATCTTTATTTGCCCCTCTGTGATCTGTCTGAAGCTGGAAAGGACCAATTTTTTGTTGGTCAATTTCTGCTGAAGTGAGGGTGTTGTACCTGCAAGAAATCCTTGACCGTTTGCATAGATTTAGCCTTATCCTCCATTTTCTTTAAAACAACTTCTGCTTTGACACCAAATAATACATCTTGTTGTAAAGGTGCATCTAATAATTTTGCTTTAACATGGTCAGGGAGGGTTTGTTCTTTTAACCAAGCATGTCTATGAATGACAGAGCCAGTAACAGTTGCTCTACAGGATGCTTCCAATGAATCAAATCCGCATTGTAAAGTATGCTTGCCCACCTGTTCAGCTGCATGCAACAGATCCTGCATTTCCTTGAATTCAGGCTGTTCTGAATGCGTGCTCATTTTTTGTTTTAACTGAGACATCAGGAATTGTTGATATTTCAACATGTGAAACTGGCAATTTAATGCTCTCATAGCGAGAGTTGCAGAGGTGTATATTTTCTTTCCCCATCTATCTAGGGCTCTGGAATCTCTTTCACAGGGCACAGGATTTTTAGCCATAGAAGCTTTTGCTCCCTTGGGACCCTGGGATATGGTTTCTGGGTCAGCTATAGGACTTTTATAAAGGAATTTGTGAGAGTCAGGTACTCTGTAGTATCTGTCTGGTTTGGCTGGAGCAGGAGGTAGAGAGTCTGGATTTAAACTAGACTCCAAGTAGACATCATCCACAATATCCAAAACAGGAGGGATAGCAAGAGGTCTGTGCTGGGGTAATAAAAGGAACTCTCGTAGCCTTTTCTTAGAATCTGAGTAGTCCTGGCCTTCCCATTGGAAATGTTCCCTCATGGCATGTAATGTTTAGTAGTCCCTCAGGGGGAGATGCTGAGGGAATAGAGTCTTCAGCATCAGAATCCTCATAAGGAGGAAAAGTGTAATCCTGTTCCTCAGAAGAATCTGAGGAGGGAGAAACCTGGCCAGAAGATGCATAATCCTCCTCTTGTCTTGGTCTTTTATCAGGAGGGGGATGGGAACCCCTGATAAGGGTAATTAAATCTTCAGCCATCTTAAGCATCTGTTTCTTAGGCATGGGGCCTTGACCTGTAGACTGATGAACAATTTTCTTACACTTTAAAGGAGTTTTAAGCTTAGCATAAGATTTAATGGTGAGTGTAGTCGGTCTGAAGACACCTTCTGAAAACTAAGGTGTTTCCTCTGCACCGGTGTCTAATTCTGCTCCGGTGTCGGTAGATGGCAGCGTCGGCCTAGTAAACTCCGCTTGGGAGTCAGCAGCTGTCTGGGGTTCCAGCTCTGCGGTCGTCAGGGGCTGCGTAGGCGCCTCTCTGAAAACCGGAGAACCAGCGACAGGCCCAGCCGAGGCCTTCGGTCTGGCTTATTCCTAGGCTGCCTGTCCTTATCCTTGCGTTTTTTATGAATTGCGGTCATCGGCTGCTCCGACGGCATGATATAATTAAATTTCCTACCAAAATAATGCCGTGCGAAGTCAAAACGGCATTTGATAGTGCGTTTATTAAACCTAGCGCAAAACCGACCTGTGACGTTGTGGTCTGGGCCTAGAGGCAAGGAATACAATAGGAATGGAAGTCCTTATGAGGTATTTGCTTCCCACAAGAAATAAAATTGTTAACTTTTTCTGACATCAGACTGAGGCAAGAAAATGTTCCCCAACGGGGTACTTAGCTTTATTGAAGACTTCGGACTGAAATTCAAATCGAAAATCTCAGGTGTCGGCCGACCGGCACTTGCGAACTGCTTCTGCTTCGGGCACCGCGCGGCAAGAAAGACTGAAGAAAATGGCGTCGGATGCCTCTTATATACCCCTGGTGCACTGACGTCAGGGAAGAAGCGACAGCAACCATCGCCGGACCAAGACTTTGGAATTTGGGCCGACTGTGGGACCGCTTGATGGCAGGATAACCCAAGTGTGATGACTGCAGCAGGGTAACACGATGAGCATCAACCAACTATACAATAGCATTATTTAGAAGTAGTACACCAGAACACAGGCAAGCACATAGGCACGAACAACATACGAAATATGGATAAAAAGAAAAAAGAAGTTATGTACCTACCATAAAGTACAGTTCTGTACCTACCATAAATGTAGATGTTCGAGTGCTAATAAAGCTGCAGTCATAACAGATGGGTTTTCCTGCCGTCAGGTGGGTCCTCGGTAGGCCGAATTCCAAAGTCTAGGTCTGGCGTCGAATGTTGTCGCTTCTTCCCTGACATTAGTGCGACAGGGGTATAAAGAACCAGCCGACGCCATTTTCTTCAGTTTTTCTTGCCCCAGATGTCAGGTGCCCCCAGAAGGAAGGCAAAACATAAATTTATGTAATAATGCAATGCAATATAATCAAAAAACAGTAGTTGCAAGCAAATACACCATAAAAGAATACCCCAATGAGGTTGTAAGAGGAGGTGTTAGCCATTGGGCCTGTCCCAAGAGGGGAAGGAGGGAGGGAAACCTGGACTGCAGCTGTATTAGCACTCGAACATCTACATTTATGGTAGGTACAAAACTGTACTATGTTCATCGTGCATACAGCTGCAGTCATAACAGATGGGTAGAATCCCAAAGCTAATAAAGGGGTGGTAGGCACTAAGTGGAACTAGGAGGAGCCAGGATGCCCTGTAAGACTGCAGTGGCAAAGCCCGCTCTAGTTTTGGAGTATAATGGTAGGTGATAGTGCTTGGAGAAAGTATGTATAGAACTCCAAGTGGCTGCTTTCAAAATATCTTTGGTAGGAACCCCCCTGAGGAAAGCTGCAGAGGTAGCTGTGGCCGTTGTGGAGTGAGATCTGATGCCTGTAGGTACAGTTTTACCATGAAAAGAGTAACAAAAGCGTATGCAGTGGGCTATCCATTTTGAGATTGTCTGTTTGGAAATAGGCTTCCCTTGAGCACCTGTAGCATAGGACACAAAGAGTTGCTCTGATTTTCTGAAAGGCTTTGTTCTGTCCAAATAATAACTGAGCTGTCTGTGAATGTCCAAGGAATGTAGTAGTCTCTCCCCTTTGTTTTGTGGATTAGGGTAAAAGGTAGGTAAGTGGATAGCCTGATTCAAGGCTACCCTGGATACTACCTTTGGCATAAAGGAAGGATTGGTTCATAAGGAAACTCTGTCCTGATGGAAAATGATGAAAGGCTGCACAGCCATGAGGGCTTGTAGTTCCGAAACCCTGCGTGCTGAGGTGATAGCCAGAAGGAAGGCTGTTTTCCATGACAAATATTGCAGTTCTGTTGAAGCAGCTGGCTCAAAAGGAGGCAGGGTCAGTTTTTCTAGAATGAAATTGAGGTCCCAAGCAGGTACTGGTTGCTTCCTTGGGGGTTTTATATTCTTAGCCCCACTGAGGAACTGTCTTAAGAGAGGGTGAGAGAATAAAGGAGGATCAGTGTTGTACTCTGAAGAAATGGCTGAGGCATGGATTTTGATGGAGGAGAATGAAAGTCCACTGCTTAGCATCTCAGCTAGGTACTGTAATATTTGAGGTAAATTCAGTATGCCAGGATTCTGACCCTTTTTCTGATTCCAGGCACAGAAACGTTTCCATTTTGCGGAGTAGGCTTTTCTAGTAGAAGGCCTTCTGGCCTCCAAAATGACATCCTGCACCTCCTTGGAGAGTAGGGAGTGTTGTGAATTTAAGGAATCCTCCATGCAGCTAGATTGAGTGTTTTCAGCTGACTGTGAAGAGTTCTGAAGTTGTGCTGAGTCAGTAGAAGAGGCATTAGAGGCAGGATCCATGGTGGGGAATGCGTCAGGCTCCTCAGGAGTGGGTACCAGTGTTGTCTTGGCCAGTCTGGAGCAATGAGAATCACCTTTGGTCTGTCTGCTCTGGCTTTTAGTAAAACTTTGGGCAGCAGTGGAAGAGGTGGAAAGGCATAAACTGTCATTGTTGTCCAACTGAAAGAGAGTGCGTCCACTTTCCAGGCCTGTGGATGAAAGGTCCTTGAGCAGAATTTTGTCAATTGGTAGTTTCTGTGGGTGGCAAAGAGATCTATGTTTGGCATTCCCCATGCTTGAATTATCTTTGTAAACACTTGAGGATGCAACTTCCATTCGTGTGGATCTGTCATACTTCTGCTCAGGTTGTCTGCCAACGTGTTTTCCTTGCCTGGCAGGAACTGTGCTTGAAGTTGGATTCGCAATTCCAGAGCCATGTTCCAAAGAGACATGACTAGCCTGCAAAGGGGGTATGAATGGGTTCCTCCCAGTTTGTTTATGTACCACATCACTGTGGTGTTGTCTGTCCTTATCAATAGCTGGCCTGGATGCAGTAGGTCTTTGAAAGCCATAATAGCACTTATTACTGCTAGCATTTCCTTTTGATTGATGTGTAGGTGCTTTTCTTTTTGTGACCATTTGCCCTGAATGCACCGATCTGTCATGTGCGCCCCCCCAGGCGTAGTCCGAGGCGTCTGTTGTGCTGACTTGATTTGCTTGAGGCTTGCAGAATGGTAGACCTAGGTTTCTTTGGCATGCTTGAGCCCACCACAGAAATTCCTTTTGAAGACATGGAATCAGTGGTATGACTGTTTCCAAACTGTGGCTGTGTTGAGACCATAAGTTTTTTAGGTACCATTGAAGTTTCCTCATATGCAGCTTTGCACATGGGATTAGCAGGATGCAAGATGCCATGAATCCCAGAGCCTGCAGGATTTTCCTTGCAGTCAACCTGGTGAAGGTTGCCAGTTTTCTGAAGTATTGAGTTAATTTCCCTTGTTTCTCTGGCGTGAGGTAGGCCATCTGGGTGTTTGTATCCAAGCTGGCACCCAGGAAAATTATTGTTTGAGAGGGTATTAGTCTTGATTTCTTTTTGTTGACTGTGTATCCCAGAGATTTCAACAACATTATTACAAACGCCAGGTGTTTCAGAAGAGTGTGTTTGCTGTCCGCTTGGATCAGGCAGTCGTCCAAATATGGGTATATTTGTATCCCTTGAAGTCTGCAGAAGGGAATTACTGATGCCAGGCATTTCGTGAACACTCTGGGCGCAGTAGATAAGCCAAAGGGCAATGCAGAGAATTGATAATGGGTTGAACCTACAAGAAATCTGAGGTATCTTCTGCAATCTTATCTGAATGGGACATGCAGGTATGCCTCCTTGAGGTCCAACATTACCAGCCAAGACTCCTTGCCCAGCATGGGAAAAAGCTGCTGTAATGTGAGCATCTTGAATTCTGGTACGAGTAAATATGTGTTTAGGATGGATAGGTCCAAAATAGGTCTCCAATCTTTGCCCTTCCTTGGTACCAGGAATAGTCTGGAATAAAAACCTTGACCCTGTTCTTGTGCCGGTACCTCTTGAATAGCTTTCATGTCCATGAGATCTGAAATTTGTTTTTCTGCCTCTGCTCTTTGATTGTGTGGCAGGTTTGGCATGCCTCTCATTTTTGGAAGGGTGTGAAAGTGGAATCTGTAGCCTCTGTCTATGATGTCCAGGATCCATTTGTCTTTTGTGACAATATGCCAATTTTTCGAAAATAATGCCAGTTTTCCGCCTAAAAAGGTGCTGCCATTTGAGTCTTGCTTGGCATGCAAAGGGGAAAGTCATTGGGTCTGCTTTCTGAATGGCTGTGAACTATCCTCACCACCCTCTTGGTGTAGGTGTTTGCCATTGTCTGCCTCTAAATGATCCTTGAGATTGTCCTCTACCCCTCGGGCGCCTGTTATCTACCTCTTTGAGGTTTGTCCTTGGCTGGAAAGGACCAATTTTTTGGAGGCCAATTTCTACTGAAATGTGGGGGTTGTACCTGTAGGAAATCTTTCACTGTTTGCATTGATTTTGCCTTTTCCTCCATTTTCTTTAATACCTCCTCATCTTTAACACCAAACAATACATCTTTTTGAAGAGGTGCATCTAGTAATTTAGCTTTGACATGATCTGGTAAGGTTTGCTCTTTGAGCCAAGCATGTCTACGTATGACTGATCCTGTAACAGCAGCTCTACATGAGGCCTCCAAAACATCAAACCCACATTGCAAGGTATGTTTACCCACTTGCTCTGCACTATGCAACAAATCCTGCAACTCCTTCAAGTCTGGTTGTTCAGGTTGTGACATTTTGCTTTTCAGCTGAGATAACAAAAACTGTTGATACTTTAACATATGGAACTGACAGTTTAATGCCCTCATGGTTAAGGTGGCCGAGGTGTATACCTTTTTCCCCCACCTTTCTAAAGCTCTGGAATCTCTCTCTGAAGGTAATGGATTTTTGGCAGTGGAGGCCTTAATTCCCTTGAGACCCTGTGAAATAGTTTCTGGGTCAGCCGCATGGCTTTTGTATAGGAATTGGTGTGAATCAGGAACCCGGTAATACCTGTCAGGCTTGACTGGAGCTGGAGGTAAAGAATCTGGGTTAATGCTGGCCTCTGAATACACATCATCTAGTATGTCTAAGACAGGAGGTATAGCCAGAGGCCTGTGCTGGGGGAGCAAGAGGAAATCCCTGAGCCTTTTCTTGGAGTCTGAGTACTCTTGGCCTTCCCAGTGGAAGTGTCCCCTCAAGGTATGCAAGGTTTCCCCAAAAGAGTAATCCTCAGGGGGGGAGACAGAGGGAATGGACTCCTCTGCATCAGAATCTTCAAAAGGGGAGTATGAATGTTCCTGGTCCTCAGAATGCTCTGAAGTAATGGAGGCCTGGTCTGAGGAAGGGTATTCTTCCTCTACTCTAGGCCTCTTGTCCGCGGGGGGTTGAGAACCCCTGATAAGAGTAATCAAATCCTCAGCAATTTTGAGCATCTGCTTTTTAGGCATGGGGCCTTGAGAGGGGCCCTGTGGGGCTTGTCTTTTAGAATGCATGGCTGCTTTAGATTTAGTGTAAGCCTTAATGGAAAAAGAAGAAGGCCTGAAGACACCTTGAGAGGTGGCAGGCCTGTCTAAACTCTGAGTTTCCCCGCCAAGAGTGGCTTCGGTATCTGTAGTCGTGGGCCGAAGAGCCTGCGACCTCGGGCACAGAAGACACCGCTAATGAAGTGTCATCGGTAGTCAGGGGCTGCGTAGGCACCTCGCTGAGAACCGGAGCACCTGTAGTCGGCTTTAGCGTGGTGTCGGTTGAAGTTGCAGACCTCGTATGTCAGCCTTTATCTTTGCGTTGTTTACTCAAAACTGGAGTCGGAGTATCCGACGACATAATGTAATTAAATTTTTTGCCAAAATAGTGTTGTGCGAACTCCGCCTGACGCTTAATAGTGCGTCTGTTGAATGTAGCACAAAAACCGACAGGCCGAGACGTCGTGGTCTGGGCCTAAGCAAGGAATGCAGAGGGAATGGAAATCCTTATGCGGTATTTGTTTCCCACATGAAATGCAATTTTAAACTTTGTCTGACATCGGTCTGAGGCAAGAAAAGTTTCCCCAACGCGGTACTTAGCTTTCAAGAAGTCTTCGGTTGAAAAATATTCGTAATCTCAGGAGCTGGCCGACTGGCACTTGCGAACTGCTTCTGCTTCGGGCACCGCGCGGCAAGAAAGACTGAAGAAAATGGTGTTGCTGGTTCTTTTATACCCCTGTCGCACTGACGTCAGGGAAGAAGCGACAACATCCGACGCCGGACCTAGACTTTGGAATTTGGCCGACCGAGGACCCGCCTGACGGCAGGAAAACCCATCTGTTATGACTGCAGCTGTATGCACGATGAACATCGTTCCATGTTAGTTGTCCTTCATCTCGCCTTCCTTCTTGCTGTTTGGGTTCGGAGCCGATCCTTGGTTCCAACTCAGCCTACTTCTATAGCTTGAGAGCTATTTATTGGCTCGAGGCTAAACTCTTATCCCAGAATGCCCAGCGTCAGCTACCCAGATCTCGTTTGAGATAGTGCACACTAGACATATAAAGTAACCAGTAACCTAAAAAACTGATTTACCAAAATAAAAGAACAGAGTAAACTGTCATAAATCTACCTGGCATGTGAACCAAGAAAAATGAAAATCAGCCAGTGAAACCACAGTGAACTCCTCTCAATCCTCCAGGAAGGGGGAAGGAGGGGGGGACTCGAGAAGGAAGGCGAGATGAAGGGCAACTAACATGGAACGTTATGGCAGGTAAGTTGTCCCATCTCGCCTTCATTCTTGCTGTTTGGGACAGCGCCCCTAGCACCTAAAGACCCTGACCTAAAGACTCATTGGAAAAGACTCTTCAGGACAGTGGAATCAAAAGAAGCCCTGCTCCGGAAGACCACATCCACTTTGTAATGAGAGATAAAGGTATGAGGGTTTGCCCAAGTGGCAGCTACACAAATTGAGTTTATGGGCAATTTAGACTGAAAGGCTACAGAAGTGGCTAATGTTCTAGTAGAATGACCTTTCGGTTTTGCTGGTAGATGTTTATGTCTTAACTGAGAAATAAAGGCAATGGTTTCAGATAACCATTTGGATAAGGTCACCTTAGAAACTGGAAGGCCTTGCTTATTGTGAGCATAGGAGAGAAATAATTGGTCTGACTTTCTTAGCTCTTTGGTCCTATGGAGGTAAAAACTTAATTGTCTGTGCACATCCAGTTGGTGAAGACTGTATTCTGCCCTGTTGCTACGATTCGGAAAGAAGACGGGGAGATCAATGGATTGATTTAAATTAAATTGTTTTCTGAACAGACTTTTGGTATGAAGGATGGGTTGGTTCTCAGAGAAACTCTATCTTTGTGAAACACCATATATGGAGAACGAACATAGAGTGCTTGAAGTTCTGAAACATGTCTAGCTGAGGTAATAGCAACCAGAAAAAATGTTTTCCAAGAAAGAAATTTTAAGGGACATGAAGCTGCTAGTTCAAAGGGAGGCAGAATCAAAGAAGTCAAAACTAAATTGAGATCCCAAGGAGGAGGTGGATCCCCCACTGGGGGTCTAAGAAGAGATGTTCCTCTCATGAAGGCTTTGCAGAGCTTATGAGACATTATGCTAGAATTAAGAATTCCAATATGAAAATTAGATATGGCAGCCAGTTGTACCCTGATGGTAGCAGCAGCCGCACCCGATTGAAAAAGTTCTGCTAGAAATTATAGAATTTGATGGACTGGGGCTGAAAAGGGGTCTAAGTTTCTAGATTCTGCCCAGTAAGAAAATCTTTTCCATTTGCTAGCATAAATCTTTCTCGTAGTTGACGTATGGGAGGCAACAACAATATCACGAACTGCTGGGGAGATACTTGGAAGCCTGGCTCAGGTAGGAAGTGGAGAAACCAAGTTGTGAGCTTGAAAGTCTGAAGGGATTGGTGTAACCCGCCTGAGTGATGAATCAACAAATCTGGCACTGGGTCCAGAACCCAAGGCTGGTCTAGAACATGGAGGTGCAGGAACGGAAACCATATCTGTCGAGACCAACAGGGGGCAATGAGGATCATTTTGCAACCCAACGATTTTGCTTTCTGTACGAGTCTTGGAATTAGGGGAAAAGGGGGGAATGCATAAAGGAGTCCCTGAGGCCATTCGTGGACTAGAGCGTCCCTGGGAGTTTGACCTGGAGGAGGAAGCAGGGAGAAGTAGCTGCTGCATTTGTTGCTGAGGGGTGAGGCAAATAGATCGCAGCAAGGCTGGCCCCATTTGGGGAAGATAAGGTCCGCAACTTCCTGATTCAGAGACCACTCATGATGCATGAGGATAGCCCTGCTGAGCCTGTCCGCTATTACGCTGGATTTCACAGGGATGTGCATTGCTGTCAGAAAACATTGGGAGGAGATCACCCACGGAAGGTGAACTTGAAGAACACTCCAGTGAGGGGGCACCCAAGGCCAAAAGGGATAACTGTTCATACCCTCCCCATTTAGATACAGACGGGGGGCGGAGGCACAAGAAAAGAAACATCCAAACAGAGTCTGGAGGCATTGTTGAAAATCATGACACAACGCTAACTTTTCATTCTAATGTCCATAACATTTCTTCTGTTGAATTGACCAATGGTCAACTCAAATTATTAAATAAAGGGCTTAATTTTGTCCCTGGGTTCTTTGTCTATGAACAATCTTTGGCCCAGGATGTGATTAATTTCTGTCGAATTTTGAATTTGAAGGTGTTTTTTGAGAATAATGTCTGTGATATATCTCAGGATTTCAAGTTCAAAAAATCTACATTCAATCCACCGATGACACATTTAGTGGGGGTGTTTCAAAAAAATGTCCTACAGGACATACATTGTCATCTCAGGGATTTACCTATCTCTTATAATAATTTGTCTACTGAAGAAATACACAGTTTGGATGAGCTTATTAATAATAAAGATTTGGTCATCATTCAAGCTGATAAAGGTGGAGCAGTGGTGGTATTGGACAAGGTTGTTTATGACAATGAGGCTTTGAGGTAATTGGGTGACAAAGAATATTATAGGCGGATGCCTTTGGATCCCTCATCTCATTTTCAGCGTCAAATTGGTCAGTTTTTGACTGAGGCGGTGGAGGAGGGTATTATTACACAATCTACGAAAGAACAATTAATGGTTGTTTCACCTATGAAACAATATTTATATTTGTTACCCAAGATCCATAAAGATGCTACCAATCCACCAGGTCGACCCATTGTCTCTGGACATGGGTCTCTTACTGAACCATTGTCTGAATATTTAACCCAATACTTAAAACCACTATTGGGATTCATCAGAGCTAGAATCCAAGATACCACTCAATTTTTGGATATTATCAATAACACCCAACTTGAATCAAAATGGCTATTGTGCACTCTGGACATCACCTCTCTTTATACCAATATTCCACATTGGGCAGGCCTACAGGCACTGGACTATTGGTTGACTAGATCAGGTTTATATCGACCAGGATTTAACACATTCTTGGCATGTCTTACAGAACATGTTTTGTCCAGTAATGTTTTTTATTATCAAAATCAATGCTACTGGCAAACTAAAGGTACTGCTATGGGTGCATCCTTTGCACCCATATATGCAGATCTTTTCATGGCATATATAGAAGAAATTATGATTTATGATCATAATCATAATATCTATATGTGCGAGATGGATATTTGGCGTCGGTATCTGGATGATTGTTGGTTGGTGTGGAAAGCTGATGAACTTTATCTTATGGAGTTTCTTGAATATCTTAATAACAATATTTGGGGAATTGAATTCAAGTTGACTTGTCACACATCTAGGATAGTATTTCTTGATGTTGAAGTTATTAGAAATGAGGACAATACTTTGTCAACCAGGATGTTTAGAAAATTCCCTGAATTTGATTCTTTATTACATGCTACCAGCTTCCACCCACAACATATCATCCAGAACATACCCAAATCTCAGTTTTTAAGAGCTAGAAGAATTTGTTCTAATCAACAGTCTTTTTTTGAGGCCCGGGATGATCTGGTACATAGATTCATCAGGAGGGGTTATTGTCCAGGTTCTGTGCATATAGCCAAAAGATGGGCATCCAATATAAACAGAGAAGATTTATTATCATATAGAGATAAGAATAAAAATTTGAATCCACAGCCCTTGCGTTTGGTGACCACCTATGGACGTAATACACAGGGCTTTAAAAACATTATATATAGACATTGGAATGTGTTTAAAGCTGATCCAAAATTGAACTCTTTTCTTCCAGAGAGATGTTCTTTCTCATTTAGAAGGGGACAGACTATTGGCTCCAAATTCAGTCATTATAAGAGAGTGGGTTTCGATTCTTTTGCTTCCGTCCAGTTGTCCCTTTTAGGCAAACCTATTGTTGGGTGCACACCCTGTGGGCATTGTTCCTTTTGTATCAGGGTTTCACATACTTGTGAATTTAGCAGCAAAAACACTTCAGAGGTCTTTGACATCAAATTTTGGGCCAATTGTAGTACTGAGTGGGTCATCTATTTGGTGACCTGTAACTGTTCTGCTTTCTATGTTGGAAAGACTTCCAGGTCTTTTCGTCTCAGAATTTGTGAACACTTGAGTGATATCAAAAACAAACGCATTAGTAATGCACTTTATAAACATAGTTTGAAACATGCATCTGCATGCTTTAAATTTATCATTGACTGCATAAAGGGAAAATGTAAAGACAAACATTATTGGAATGAATTACTCAGTTCAAAAGAGAGAAAATGGATTATAAAACTTGGAGCTCTGTTTTCACCTGGTCTTAATGACCAATTATAAATGCAGTGTTGTGATTGGTCTTTATGTGTGGTTGAACCATATATATGTATGTATACTGATACTTAAAAATTTTTTTTCATTTTTTGTATCACTGAAGAAGGCTCTCAGGAGCCGAAACCGGTCTGATGGTTTTGTAAATTGTTTGTCACAATTTTACAGACATAGGGGAATTTGTTTTCCCTATGGTAATAAACTATTTATTTGGATGTGGCATTTGCCAACACTTGCTGGCTTTTTTGTTTTTTGTTTTTTCCAGGAGATCACCCATTGCCATAACCTGAGGGCTTCTCGACACAAGCGGTAGGACCTGGTCCCGCCCTGCTTGTTGATGTACCACACAACTGACTTGTTGTCTGTTTGGATCGCAATAGTCCCGGAAGGAAGAGAGTCCTGAAGAGCTTGCAACGCGAGAAGCACCGCTCTCATCTCTAGGACACTGATATGCAGAAGGTACTGATGAGGTTGCCACATCTTGGACTGTCCTGCCAAGATAATGCCCCCCAGCCTATCAGGGAGGCGTCCGTGGTCACTGTGGCTACCGGAGGGGGTTGAATGAAAGGTCTACCCCGAGTCACCAGTGGGGAGACCATCCACCAATAGAGGTGTCTTTTGCATGTTTCTGTAATCAGGATCATGCGAGACATGGTTAGTTCTTGGAAGGGCCGCTGTGTGAAGAGAAGCCACTGAAAAACTCTCATGTGATAACGTGCTAATGGTACAAGAAGAATGGCAGCTGCCATGGAGCCTAGAACTTGCAGGACATGTCTGACTTTGATCTTTCTGCTCTGCATTAAAAATGACACTTGTTGGCAAATAGAGAAAACTCTTTCCTGAGGTAACCTTGCAAACATCTGTTTTGTGTTTAATTCTGCTCCTATATATGTAACAGATTGACAGGGCAACAAGGCAGATTTTTCGAAATTTACTGTAATGTCGAGTTGGGTGCAGTTTGATATTGTATAATCCCGTGCCTCTTAAGAGTTGATGCCTGGTGGTAGCAGTTAGGAGCCAGTCGTCTAGATAGGGAAACACCTGGAATCCTTGACATCTCAGGTGAGCTGTGACTACTGTCATACATTTGGTGAACACCCTGGGGGCTGCAGTGAGACCCAAGGGCAGAGCTCTGAACTGGTAATGACTGTCCCCTACTCGGAAGCGAAGAAATTTCCTGGCGCATCTGTCCATTTTGATATGGTAGTACGCATCCTGAAGATCTATGGAGCACATCCAGTTGTCCTGACCCAGAAAGGGGAGAATGGACTCTAGTGTTACCATCTGGAACTTTTCTTTTTGTACAGATTTGCTCAATCTGCTGAGAAGCAGTATTGGTCTCCAGTCCTCTGTCTTTTTTGGTACTAAAAAGAATCTTGAGTAAGTTCCGGATCCTAGCTGGTCTGCGGGGACTTCCAGAATGGATCTTTTTTTTTAGCAGTTTTGAAACTTGAATGACTGCTTGATCCCTTAGATTGGGTGGGACATCTGGGATGGACTTTTTTTTTTTTACTTTAGAGGGGGTTGATGGAAGGGGATTTTGTAACCTCCGGATATGATAGATAGTACCCATTTGTCTCTTGTTATATTTTGCCAGCTTTTTGGGTACAGGGAAAGTCTTCCCTCGACTGACTCCAGAGGTGAGCAGTCGGGCAACCTGTCAGGGATGCTGGAAGGGTTTGGCAGAGAAAGTTTCTCTGTCACCCTGATTTTGCGGTCCCCCTCCGCCATGAGGGCGGCGTCTGCCATTGTTGTTTCCCCCTCTGCCCCTGGGGGAAAAATCACCACGTGTGTCAGGCAAGGGTCCCTGGGAATTTCAAAACCACATCTTTCCACCCCTCTGACCTTTGGGATAAGGTCGGTTAGGAGTGGAAAAACGGACTCCCATGGCAGAGAGAGTCTTGCCTTCCTGCTCACACCTGGCAAGTGTGTCTTTCACCCGAGACCCAAAAAGCGAGGAGCCATCAAAGGGAGTATTTGTGAAGGACGCTCGAAAGGGTTCCGCAAACTGACACAGCCACAGCCAAGCGTGTCTCGTGAGAGCCACTTATGTTCCTGCGGCTCTGCTCGCCCATCGGCCGCATAGGAAATCAGCCTCATGGAGGAGTTGACTATTGAATTTAGAGTCGCAAGCTGGGAAGCTATTTTGGCTGATGCTCCCTCAGCTGTAAGAACTTGTAGGGTATCTCAAAGCTCTTTTAGGAGATCCCTTTGAAGTCATGTAAAATGAGAGAGATAATTCAGGGACCTCATGGAGAAGGTCGCTGAGGAAAACATTTGTTTCCCATATCTGTCCATCGTCCTAGACTCTTTGTTGGATGGACAGACTAAGAAGTTTCTGCTAACTCTTTCTTGGTAGCTGCTGCTACCACAATGGCATCAAGTGGCACACATTTAGTGAGAAATTGTTTGTGATGGGGGCTACTATGAATTTATTTGGTCTCCTTGGAGTAGGTTCCACAGAATCCGGAGCTGATCAAGCCTTTTGAGCTACTACAGACACAAGTGGATCAAAAGGTGGAGACACCCAGGAGGTGGAGGGTCGGGAACCGAATGCCTCCAGGTATAGAGACTCGTCCTCGGTAGGGACTAGGGAAGACCAGCCACCCCTCTGCCTAAGCATTTCAAGGATGTCCAAAAAGGAAACATCTTCTGAGGGGGACCTGGGGGACCCTTACGATTCATCCAGGTCTGTATCTGAGGTGACAGACTCTGGGAAGTCTAGGTGCTTCCTCTTGCACTTTTTCTTCCGGGGTGGCTCCTCTGAGTGATCAGGGGAGGCCTCGGAAGAAGAGGGCGTCACTCAATGGGGTGTTCTGGTGCATAGGTTCCCTATGCTTCTGGGCCGGAGGAGGAGTAGAGGTTGGCATAGGCACCACAAGAGAAGGAGCCGATGGGGCTAATAGTAGGGATGTTTCAGGGGACAGCACACTCCGTATGACCTCAAAGGCGTCCCGACCCAGAGGCAAAGAAAGCTCTGACTACAAAGAGACGGGAGTCCTTCTCTGTGTCAAGGGCAACGGCTCCGAGGCCAATGTGGGAGCCGAGCTCACCTGTACCGAAAGCTCCGAGAGGGAGAGCGGGGTCGGACAAGGGTCCGATGCCACTTCCCCCCTTGGAGCCAATGAGAGAGCTTCGGCGCCCAGATCCCTCGATGGATGGAACAATTGAGGTGGTCGGAAACGAAGAGGAGGTGATCGGCACGGTCGGTTCCACTATCAGCATGTCCATGGTCCCGGCACGGTCGGTTCTACTATCAGCACGTCCATGTTCTCTGGCTCAGAACTAAGTGCAGTCCAAGGAGGAATGGAGATGGAGGCGGATGGAGCCACAACATGCTGAGGTGGGCTGGAAACTAATTTCGCAAGGGCATGTGATTTAAGCAACCTGCTGACTACTCTTGGCACGTCTTGATCCAATAACCTAGAAGATCGAGAGGAGAGGGATGTAGAGTGATGACTGCATTCACTTCCTAATAAGGGTGACTGAGGCGCCGAGCAGATCGGCTCCAATGAAGGAAATCTTGCTCGCTTGTGGCTCCGAGACGGCTCCGAGGTAGCAGTTGGAGCTGAGGGAGGAGTTGACTTGTCGATGCTAGTCGGCACCGACAAACTTGGTTGTTCAAGCCCAGGAGTCTGTTCCGAGGATGGAGACGACTGCTTGACAGACTTAGAGGATTTCACTGGCTGAGAACCTTTAGCCGGGGAATCCTGTGGTTTCAAAAATCCTCGAAGGATTAATTTGTTTTTGCGCTCCTGCAGGATCCTTGGACTAAATGCATGACAGACAGAGCAGGAGTCCTGCAGGTGCATCACCCCCTAAACAATAAACACAGCTAGTGTGCCCATCTGTCAGAGACATTTTCTGACAGCATGAGTCACACGTTTTGAAGCCAGAAACTTTGGCCTCTTTAGACATCTTACACTACTAAACTAAGAAACAAACAGTCTTTTTTTTTTTTTTTTTTTTTTTTTACAGTTAAGGAAAAGAAATGAGAGCCTCTAATTTAAATGGCTGCCCTTGGGGGGGGGGGGGACTCTCTAATTTAAATGAGTTCAGGGGAAACAGAAAGGCCTGCGAGTATGGAGCGATGGCCAACAAAGCTACAACACACAAGAAAGGCGATAAGGGATAAAGTACTACATCTAGACAAAAACTTGATAAATTTTGAAGAATAAACAATTAGAATAATAGAAAAAACTATACTAAGCCTGAGCCAGTAAAGAAGCAACCTCGCAGCTGAAGCGGTAAACGAGATCTGGGTAGCTGACACTGGGCATTCTGGGATAAGGGTTAGCCTCGAGCCAGTAAATAGCTCTCGAGCTATAGAATAGGCTGAGTCGCAGCCGAGGATCGGCTCTGAACCCAAACAGCAAGAATGAAG
This sequence comes from Protopterus annectens, assembly GCF_019279795.1. NCBI lineage: Eukaryota > Metazoa > Chordata > Ceratodontiformes > Protopteridae > Protopterus > Protopterus annectens. The sequence continues at coordinate 592,330,273 of NC_056727.1, read as the reverse complement.
GCGAGATGGGACAATTTAACATCTGTAGTTTTTATGTGACTTTTGAATGACAGGTTGCAGAAAAGTACAGTTGTGTACACTTACCATAAATGTAGATGTTAAAGTGTATTCACTGTTGCAGTCATTACATTTGGGGTAATCTGCTGGCAGGTTGCCCTGAGTCGGCCTGAATAACAAAAGTCTTGGGTCCTGCGTCGGTTGCTGTCTCTTCTTCCATGACGTCAGGGGTATAAAACATGCAGCCAACATTTTAATCAGTTTTTCTTGCCCCAAGATGTCAGGTGCCCCCAAATGGGGAGCAAAAAAAAAATATATATATATATCTTTTATACATTATATATATATATATATATCTTTTATTTATATATATATATATATATATATATATACATGCATGTAAATTAGAACACAAAAAATATACCTTCAACTAAAAGCAAATACACCAAAAAGGCTTTTGAGTGTAGTAAAAGAAAGAAGAGGTATAATGAGAGAGAAAAAGGGGGCTGGCAGGTGGGTAACCAGGACTGCAAAAGTGAATACACTCGAACATCTACATTTATGGTAAGGGTACACAACTGTACTATGTTCTTCGTGTTTCACTGTTGCAGTCATTACATTTGGGTAGAATCCCAAAGCTATAGTTGGGAGGATGGAATTATACAGCATTAGGAGCAGCTATAAGGCCCTGCAGGACAGCAGTGGCAAAGCCTGCTCTGGATTTAGAAAAGAGAGGTAAATGGTAATGTTTGGTGAACATATGAACTGAGCTCCAAGTAGCAGCTTCTAGAATGTCTCTGGTAGGAACCCCTCTGAGAAAAGCTGCAGAAGTAGATGCAGCCCTGGTGGAATGGGATCTGATCCCCTTTGGGGGCAGGTTTACCACATGGTGCAAATAGCAGAAATGAATACAATGGCTTATCCATTTTGAAATACTCTGCTTTGAAATAGCCTTTCCCTCTGTCCCTGCAGCAAATGCCACCAGTAGTTGCTCAGACTTTCTTAGAGATTTTGTCCTGTTCAAGTAGAATCTTAGTTGTCTGTGTACATCCAATGAATGCAGAATCCGCTCCCCCTTGTTCTGTGGATTTGGGGAAAAAGTTGGCAGATGAATAATCTGATTAAGAGCCACACTGGATACCACCTTAGGCATAAATGATGAATTGGTCCTGAGGGCCACCCTGTCCGGATAAAAGACAATGAAAGGCTCCACTGCCATGAGAGCCTGTAGTCCTGAAATCCTTCTAGCTGAAGTGACTGCTAAAAGAAAGGCAGTCTTCCAAGACAGAAATTTTATGTCTGCAGTAGCAGCTGGTTCAAAAGGAGGTAGGGTGAGTTTTTCCAGCACAAAGTTGAGGTCCCATGCAGGAGTTGGTGCTCTCCTGGGGGGGGGGGGGTCTCAAATTTTTGGCCCCTCTGAGGTACTGCTTTAGCACGGGATGAGAAAAAGAGAGGAGGCTCTGTGTTGTAATGAGCCAAAATGGCAGAGGCATGGATTTTTACAGAAGAAAAGGAAAGGCCCTTGTGAAGCATCTCAGTTAAATATTGCAGAATCTGAGGAATATTGGGCATTGCTGTGTTTATTCCTTGTGCTTGGTTCCAGGCACAGAATCTTTTCCATTTGTCAGCATAAGCTTTTCTAGTGCTGGGCCTTCTTGCCTCCAAAATGACATCCATCACAGGTTTACTGAGAGGTGTGACTGGTGAAATTAGTTGATTAGCCATGCTGCAAGATTCAAAGTTTGGAGCTGAGTGTGCAGAATTTGATAGTTCTGCTGAGACAGTAGATGAGGTGTCTGAGGCAGGTACCATGGGGGAAGGTGTGACATATTGTGTAGAAGCGGGTACCAGTGTTGGCGAGGCCAGTCTGGAGCAATCAGAATCATTTTTGGTTTTTCCTGTCTGACTTTTAATAAAACCTTGGACAGCTGAGGCGGAAAGGCATAGACTGACAGTTTTTTCCAGCTGAAAAATAGAGCATCCACTTTCCAAGCTTTTCGTGATGGATTCTTGTGCAGAATTTGTCCAAAAGATCTAGGTTTGGGCTCCCCCATCTTCGTGTCAACATGCTGAAAATTTGTGGATCCAGTTTCCATTCATGTGGGTCCATAAGGTTTATGCTTAGTTCGTCTGCCAGACTATTTTGCTTTCCTGGCAGGAATTGAGCTTGTAGATGTATTTGGTAAGTCAAGGCTATGTTCCACAAGGCCATGGCTAGTCTGCAAAGGGGGTAGGAGTGGGTACCCCCCTGCTTGTTTATGTACCACATAACTGTGGTGTTGTCTGTCTTTATCAGTAGTTGTCCTGGATGAAGAAAGTCCTTGAAGGCTGTCAGAGCATTCTGTACAGCTAGCATTTCTTTCTGGTTGATATGTAGGTGCATTTCATTTGGGCTCCATTCGCCCTGAATGCATCTCCCTGCCAGATGGGCCACCCCAAGCATAATCTGATGCGTCTGTAGTCAGGGTTTGGATGGCAGGGGGTAGAATGAATGACAGTCCCTTGTTTTGGAGACAGGCCTCTGCCCACCATAGGAACTCCTGTTGTAGGCAAGGAATGAGAGGAATCATTGTTTTCAGGCTGTGACAATGCTGACTCCATAAGCTTTTTAAGTACCACTGAAGTTTCCTCATATGCACTCTTGCATATGGAATTAGTAGAATGCAGGAAGCCATGAACCCCAAAGCCTGCAGAATTTGTCTTGCAGATATAGCTGGGTTTTTGTGGCCACTTGTTTGAAGTAGGTCATCAATTGAGTTTGTTTGTCTGGCGTGAGGTAAGCCATCTGGGCAGTTGTATTCAAGCTTGCACCCAGAAATGTTATTATTTGAGAGGGTACCAGTTGCGGTAGCAGTTGGTTCAAATGGAGGCAGGGTGAGCTTTTCCAATACATAGTTGAGGTCCCATGCAGGTAATGGTGATCTTCTAGGAGGCTTTAAATTTTTGGCTCCTCTAAGATACTGCTTTAGTAAAGGATGAGAAAAGATTGGTGGCTCTGTATTGTAATGAGTCGAAATGGCAGAGGCATGGATTTTAATTGATGAGAAAGATAGGCCTTTGTCAAGCATCTCAGTTAAGTATTGTAATATCTGAGGAATATTTGGTTCTGCTGTATCAGTTCCTTGTGCTAAACTCCAAGCACAGAATCTCTTCCATTTATCAGCATAATATTTTCTAGTACTAGGCCTTCTGGCTTCCAAAATGACATCCATCACAGCTTTACTGAGAGTAGTTGTTTGTATAACTACATTTTTAGCCATGCCGCCAGGTTCAGTGTCTGGAGTTGATTGTGCAGGATCCGACTGTTTTGCTGGGACAGTAGTTGAGGTCTTTGAGGTAAGGTCCAAGCTGGGTATTGAGACAAGCTCCTTAGGACTGGGTAACAATATTAGCGGGGCCAGTCCAGGGCAATTAGGATCATCTTTGGTTTCTCTTGTCTGACTTTTAGGAGGACCTTGGGAAGAAGAGGCAGAGGAGGAAAGGCGTAAACTGATAGGATTTTCCAACTGAAAGGTAGGGTGTCCACTTTCCATGCTTGTCTGTGATAAGTCCTTGTGCAGAATCTTTTCAATTGATAATTTTGAGGAGAGGCAAATAGATCTATGTCTGGGCTCCCCCATTTCTCTGTTATTATGCTGAAGACTTGTGGATTTAGTTTCCACTCGTCAGGGTCCATAAGGTTTCTGCTTAAATCATCTGCCACAGTGTTTTGCTTTCCTGGCAGGAATTGAGCTTGAAGATGTATTTGGTTGGTCAAAGCTGTGTCCCACAGTGCCATGGTTAATCTGCAAAGGGGGTATGAGTGTGTGCCCCCTTGCTTGTTTATATACCACATGACCGTGGTGTTGTCTGTCCTTATCAGTAGTTGTCCTGGATGAAGTAAGTCCTTGAAGGCTGTTAGGGCATTTTGAACAGCTAGCATCTCTTTCTGGTTGAAATGTAGATGCATTTGTTTTGGGGTCCATATGCCCTGAATGCATCTTCCTGCCATGTGGGCCCCCCAGGCATAATCTCATGCGTCTGTTGTTAAGGTTTGTCTGGCAGGGGGTAGAGTGAAGGCCCATCCCATCTTTTAGCGATATGCCTTTGACAACCATAAAAATTCCTGTTGTTGGCAGGGCAAGAGAGGAATCACTGTTTTCAGACTGTGAGAATGTTGACTCCATAAACTTTTTAGGTACCATTGAAGTTTCCTCCTATGCAGTCTTGCATATGGAATCAGTAGGATGCAGGATGCCATGAAGCCCAAAACCTGCAGAATTTGTCTTGCAGATAACTGATAACTGGGTTTTTGTTGCCATCAGGTTGAAGAAAGTAGTCAGTTGTCTTTGTTTGTCTGACGTGAGGTAAGCCATCTGGGGAGTTGTATTCAAGCATGCACCCAGGAATGTCATCTTTTGAGAGGGTACCAGTTGTGATTTCTTTTCGTTTATTGTGTACCCTAGGCATGTTAGAAGCCTTTTCACAAACGCCAGGTGTCAAAGAAGAGTGTCCTTGTTCTCTGCTTGAATGAGACAGTCGTGCAAGTAAGGATATATTTGTATACTTCTTTGTCCGCAAAATGCAACTACTGGTGCCAGGCACTTTGTAAAGACCCTGGGCACAGTAGATAACCAAGGGCAGTGCAGAGAATTGGTAATGCATTAAGCCAGCCTTGAATCTGAGGTATCTTCTGCACGATTGTCTTATTGGGACATGCAGGTATGCCTCTTTTAGGTCTAATGTCACCAGCCAAGCATTCTTGCCAAGCATGGGCAGAAGCTGCTGCAAAGTCAACATTTTGAATTTTAGAAAGTCCAGGTATGTGTTCAAAATTTATAAATACAGTATTGGCCGGCAGGCCTTGCCCTTTCTGGGTACCAAGACCAGTCGAGTAAAAACCTTGTCCTTTTTCCTGTCCTGGTACTGGCTGAATGGCCCCCATATCCATGAGGGATGTAACCTGTTTCTGTGCCTCAGCCCATTGATTTTTGGGCAGATCTGGCAAACTGTTTGCCATTGGCAGAGTGGGGAAATGGAATCTGTATCCCTGTGATACTATGTTTAGTATCCAACTGCCAATTTTGAGCAAAAAGTGCTAATTTTCCCCCCAAGGGTGCTGCCAAAAGATATGTGCTTGTTGCAGGCAGAGGAAAGTCATTGGGACTGTTTTCTGTAGGTTTGCGCTTTATCTCCTCCAGATTTGGAGGTAGAAGCGCCCCATTGCTTTGACCTGTATGAATCTTGCACCTGGTATCTGGAACCATTAGGGCATCTGGATTTGCCCCTTTGAGCTCTGTCTGACACAGGAAAGGACCAATTCTTTGTAGGCCAGTGTCTACTGAATCTTGGTGGCTGTACTTGTAAGAAGTCTTTAACAGTTTCCGTAGACTTAGCTTTGTCTTCCATTTTCTTTAAAAACTCTTCTGCCTTAATACCAAACACAGTATCATGCTGTAAAGGTGCATCTAGCAATTTAGCTTTAACATGAACAGGCAAATGTTGTTCCTTTAACCAGGCATGCCTCCTAATCAGAGATCCAGTAACTGTGGCCCTGCAGGAGGCCTCTAAGGAGTCAAAACCACACTGCAAAGTATGCTTTCCAACCTGTTCAGCTGCATCCAATAATTCCTGCAATTCTTTATTTTCTGCACATTCAGAAATCAACATCATTTTCTGTTTCAGCAATCCCATAACATGATGTTGATACTTAAGCATATGAAATTGACAGTTTAAGGCTCAGAATGCCAAGGTTGCAGATGTATAAACCTTTTTCCCCATCTGTCTAGTGCCCTTGAATCTCTGTCAGAGGTGGTAGGATTTTTTGCTGTTGAGGCCTTAACTCCCTTTGGACCCTGTGAAATAGTTTCAGGATCAGCAGCAGGGTTTCTAAATAAAAATGTATGTGAGCCAGGGACCCTGTAATATCTGTCAGGCTTACTGGGAGCCGGAAGTAAGGTGTAAGGGGTCAAGCTAGACTCCGAAAAAACATCATCCACAATGTCTAAAACAGGTGGAATGGCTAAAGGCCTGTGCTGAGGGAGAAGAAGGAAATCCCTGAGCCTCTTTTTTGATTCTGAGAAGTCTTGACTCTCCCAGTGAAAATGCTCCCTCAAAGTATGCAAGGTTTCCCCAAATGAATAATCCTCAGGAGGAGAAGCAGATGGTATATACTCCTCTGCATCAGAATCCTCATAGAGAGGTATAGATAATTCCTGCTCAGAAGAGGAATCAGAAGAATTTGAAACCTGATATGAAGATTCACAATCAGTGTCTTGCCTAGGCCTCTTATCTGGAGGGGGATGGGTACCCCTGATCGAAGTAATAAGGTCTTCAGCCATTTTGATCATATATTTTTTAGGCATAGAGGCCTGTGCACATGGCTCATGCGTCGTTTTTTTAGTTTTAGAAGTTGATTTAATCCTTGTTTTTGCGGCTGTCATTGTTTAATATACAAACGTTGAGGTCTGAATACACCCTCAGAAGTCAGTGCCTGCTCAGAGGCTCCAGACCCATCCGAGGGAGATACATCCGTTGGTCCAATACCTTGAGTATCTTGCGGCATACCGGACTCCACATGGGTGTCGGTAGAGGCCTGCGACTCGAAGGTAGCAGGTATCAGGGGCTGCGAAAGCACCTCACTGAGTACCGGCGACTGGCTTAGGAGAAGCTTCGTCTGTTTTGGATCTTGACTGCCTTTCTCTGTTCTTTTCTTTGCGTTTTTTATGTACTCTGGTAGTCGGATTGCTATCCGACATTTCTGGGTAGTTAAATTTGTTTTCAAAATACTTTGAGGCAAAATATACCAACGCGCAATAGTATGTTGGTTAAATCTAGCACAAAACTGACAGCCAGGCACTTTGTGATCAGGGCCTAAGCAAGGAATACAGTATAGATGGAAATCCTTATGAGGTATTTGTTTCCCACAAGTAATACAATTATTACCTTTTTCTGACATCGGTATGGAGCAAGAAAAAAGTTTCCCCAACGGGATACTTAGCTTTAGTGAAGACTTCGGTTCTGAAACTCAAATTTGAATATTTCAGTAGTCGGCCGACCGGCACTTGCGAAATGCTTCTGCTTCGGGCACTGCGCAGCAAGAAAGACTAAAGAAAATGGCATCGGCTGCATGTTTTATACCCCTGACGACCTGATGTCATGGAAGAGGAGATAGCAACCAACGCAGCACCCAAGACTTTGGAATTCAGGCCGACTGAGGGCAACCTGCCAGAAGATTACCCAAATGTAATGACTGCAACAGTGAAAAGTACAGTTGTGTACACCTACCATAAATGTAGATGTTCGAGTGTCTTCACTGTTGCAGTCATGACTGTAGGGTTCTCCCCTGCCGGCAGGTAGTCCTCGGTCGGCCAGAATCCCAAAGTCTAGGTCTGGCGTCGACTGTTCAACCATGCTCCCTGACGTCAGAGCGCCAGGAGTACAAAGCTGACAGCCGACGCCATTTTCTCCAGTTTTTCTTGCCCCAGATGTCAGGTGTCCCAAAATGAAAAAGGTCCCATACCCTTTGCAAATACACCTCAGAAGAATGGTGAAAAAAGGAACCACACAAAAGTAAAAATAAGAGGGGACGGGAGGGAGGGAAACCCAGACTGCAATAGTGAAGACACTCGAACATCTACATTTATGGTAGGTGTACACAACTGTACTATGTTCATCGTGTTTCACTGTTGCAGTCATGACTGTAGGATAGAATCCCAAAGCTGAAAGAAAGGGAGGTGGTCATAAAGAAGAAGGGGTGGTTAAAAGGCCCTGCAAGACTGCAGAGGCAAAGCCTGCCCTAGACTTAGAGTAGAGAGATAGATTGTAGTGCTTAGAAAAAGTATGCACTGAACTCCAAGTTGCAGCCTCCAAAATGTCTTTGGTAGGAACTCCCCTGAGGAAGGCCGCAGAAGTGGCAGCAGCTCTGATGGAATGAGTCCGTATACTCCCTGGGATTTGCTTTCCATGGTGTGAATAACAAAAATTTGATTCCATGAGCAATCCATTTAGAAATGGTCTGTTTTGAAATGGCTTTACCTTGTGAACTTGAAGCATAAGAAACAAACAACTGTTCTGATTTTCTGATGTCCTTGGTTCTGTCCAGGTAAAAATGTAGTTGCCTGTGTACATCCAAGGAATGTAAGATCCTTTCCCCTTTATTTTGAGGAGTGGGGAAAAAAGTTGGCAAATGGATAGTTTGATTTAAAGCCACTGTGGAAACCACCTTAGGCATGAAGGTAGGATTAGTCCTCAAAGACACCCTGTCTTGATGAAAAATAATAATAAGGTTCCACAGCCATAAGAGCTTGTAACTCTGATACTCTCCTGGCAGAGGTTAGGGCTAACAGGATAGCTGTTTTCCAAGATAAAAACTTGATGTCAGAAGAGGCAGCAGGCTCAAAAGGAGGCAAGGTTAGTTTTTCCAAAACATAGTTGAGATCCCAAGCAGGAATGGGAGGAGATCTAGGAGGTCTTAAATTCTTAGCTCCACTGAGAAACTGTCTCATGACCTGGTGGGAAAAGATTGGAGAATCTGTATAATAATGAGCAGAAATAGCAGAGGCATGTATCTTAATGGAAGAGAAAGAGAGACCCTTATGTAAGAGATCTGTCAAGTAAAGTAAAAGTGAAGGAATGTTCGGAAGAAGAGGATCAGAATCCTGAGCCTGCATCCAGGAACAAAACCTTTTCCATTTTCCTGCATAAGATTTTCTAGTGCTAGGACGTCTGGCTTCTAAAATGACATCCATAACCTGCTTGGGTAGGAAAGAAGAAATCAAAGGCCCTGGATTAACCAGGCCGCCATGCTGAGAGTTCTGACATGAGAGTGTAGAACTTGACCCTGATGTTGGGACAGAAGGTTCGGAGACTGAGGTAAAACCCAAGGGGGCTCCAGACATAGGTTTTTTAGAATTGGGTACCAAAACTGTCGAGGCCAATTTGGGGCCAGCAAGATTATCATCTTGGGCTTGTCCTGTTTTATCTTTAATAATACCCATGGAAGAAGAGGAAGAGGCGGAAAGGCATATCCCAAGAGGCTCCTCCAACTGAATGATAAGGCATCCACTTTCCAAGCTTCTTTGTGGAAAGTCCTGGTGCAAAAATTCTGTAGTTGATGATTGAGATGGGATGCAAAGAGGTCTATGTGAGGACATCCCCAGACTGCTGTTATCATCCTGAATATTTTGGTGTCCAGCATCCACTCGTGCGGATCCGAAAGGTTTCTGCTCAGACTGTCTGCCAGGAAGTTTTGCTTCCCTGGTAGAAACTGAGCCTGAAGGTCCTGACTGCAAGCTAGAGCTGTATTCCAGAGATCCATGGCTAGTCTGCAAAGGGGGTAGGAATGAGATCCCCCTTGCTTGTTTATGTACCACATAACTGCGGTGTTGTCTGTCCATATTAGAAGTTGTCCTGGTTGTAGAAGATTCTTGAAGGCCATTAGAGCTTTCTGAATGGCTAACATTTCCTTTAAATTGATATGCAGGTGCTTCTGATCCTTTGTCCAAAGGCCCTGCAGACAATTGCCCTGAAAATGGGCTCCCCAAGCATAATCCGAGGCGTCCGTGGTTAGAATCTGAGTGGCAGGAGGCAGACAGAAGGGTTTCCCTTTGTTTAGAGTGCATGTCCTGGACCACCAAAGAAATTCCTTTTGAAGGCAAGGCAAGACGGCGATCAGTATGTCTAAACTGTGGCAATGCTGAGACCATACACTTTTTAGGTGCCACTGTATTTTCCTCATGTGTAGTCTTGCATATGGTACGAGAAGGATGCAGGAGGCCACGTAACCCAAAGCCTGCAGGAATCTCCTTGCAGATAGCTGAGTTAAAGTTGCCAAAGTTTTGAAAGTTGAAGCCAGCTGTAATTGTTTTTTCGGATGTCAGAAATGTCATCTGTGTTGTGGTGTTTAGAAGAGCACCCAGAAAAGTTATCTGCTGTGAGGGTGTCAAATTTGACTTTTTTATGTTTACAGAGAATCCCAGGAACTTGAGCAGGTTCTGCACAAACTCTAGATGCTGGAGTAAGACATCCTTGCTGTCTGCCTGAATTAGACAATCGTCCAGATAAGGGTAAATTTGAATTCCCTTGAGTCTGCAGTAAGCTACTACTGGAGCCAGGCATTTGATGAAGACCCTGGGCGCAGTAGACAATCCAAAGGGCAGCGCAAAGAATTGAAAGTGCCTCGATCCGGCCTTGAACCTGAGGTATTTTCTGCGTTCCTGCCTGATGGGAATGTGTAAATATGCCTCCTTTAAATCCAAAGTTACCATCCACGCATCTATGGATAGCATTGGAAGTAGCTGCTGTAGAGTAAGCATCTTGAATTTTGGAATGTCTAGAAAGGTGTTCAAGACTGACAAATCCAGAATGGGTCTCCATGAGTTTTGCTTCCTGGGGACTAGAAAGAGCCTTGAGTAAACACCTTGTCCCATCTCTGAAAGTGGAACCAGTTCTATGGCTTTCATAGCAAAAAGAGCTTCCACCTGGTTTAAGGCCTCCGTCCATTGATGTTTTGGAAGGTCTGGCCATCCGCTTGGCCTTGGCAGGGTATGAAAATGGAATTTGTAACCTCTTAAAACCACATCCAGAACCCACTTGTCTTGGGTTATACGAGTCTAATTTTGATAAAAAAGAGAGAGTTTTCCTCCGAGGGGGGCTTCCAGGCCAGAAGTTCCTGCAGCCCAACAGAGAGAGTCATTGAGTTTGTTTCCTATGAGTTTGTGACCTATCCTCTCCTCCCCTAGGGGTGGAAGCAGTCCACTGTCTTGGTCTATAAGAAGCTTGTGTTTGAGGCCTTCCTCTGGAGCGTCTATATCTACCCCTCTGAGGCCTGTCTGAAGTGGGAAAGGACCAATTTTTAGAAGGCCAATTCCTGCTAAATCTTGGTGGCTGTACTTGTAAGAAATCTTTAACTGTTTGCATGGATTTCGCCTTATCCTCCATCTTTTTAATCACCTCTTCAGCTTTTGATCCAAATAAAACAGTATGCTGAACAGGAGCATCCAATAATTTAGCTTTTACTTGTTCTGGCAAATTTTGTTCCTTTAGCCATGCATGCCTTCTAATGACTGTGCCAGAGGCAGCAGCCCTACAAGAAGCCTCCAAGGCATCAAATCCACAGTGTAAACCATGCTTCCCAACTTGTTCAGTGGCATGCAATAAGTCATGTAATTCCTTATCATCTGCACAGGCAGAAATGGAAGTAAGCTTTTGTTTTAAGACAGACAAGAGAAATTGCTGGTATTTCAGCATATGAAACTGACAGTTTAAAGCCCTAACGGACAAAGTAGCAGAAGTGCACACTTTTTTGCCCCATCTTTCTAAAGATCTAGAATCCTTTTCAGTGGGAATGGGGTTTTTGGCAGAGGCGGCCTTAACTCCCTTTGGACCCTGAGAAATGGTTTCAGGGTCAGCAGAAGGGTTCTTGTATAAAAACTGGTGGGAATCAGGAACCCTGTAATATCTATCAGGCTTAACAGGAGCAGGAGGAAAAGAGTCAGGGGTTAAATTAGCCTCCGAAAAAGCATCATCCACAATATCCAAAACAGGAGGAATAGCCAGGGGTCTATGTTGGGGGAGAAGAAGAAAATCCCTTAGTCTTTTCTTAGATTCCGAATACTCCTGTCCTTCCCAGTGGAAATGTTCCCTCATTTCATGCAAAGTTTCCCCAAAAGAGAAATCCTCGGGGGAGAAGCTGAAGGAAAGGATTCCTCAGCATCAGAATCCTCATAAGGAGGGAAAGAATATTCCTGGTCAGAAGAAGAAACTGAAGAAACAAAAGCCTAATCAGAGGAATCATAATAAACATCCTGCCTTGGCCTTTTATCTGCTGGGGGATGTGAACCTCTAATCATAGTAAGTAAATCCTCCGCCATCTTGAGTAACTGTTTCTGTGACTTGGGAGCCAGTTCAGAAGAGGCCTGTATTGCAATCTTTGATTTAGAAGGAGTCTTTGGCTTTGCCTTTATAAGAAGCTGAGTAGGCCTGAAAACCCCTTCGGAAGCCGGTACCTGCACAGCAGCTCCGGACCCATCCGAAGGAGCATTGTCCGAAGGTCCTGCAACTGAAATATTTAAAGGCCTGGTTGGCTCCTCATGAGAGTCCATTTCGGCCATCGATTCTGAAATGGCCGACAACAGGGGCTGCAAAAGCGCCTCACTGACGACGGCGGAACCTGAAGCTGGCTCCACTTGTCATCATCAGATTTAGCGCCTACTGAAATAATGAAAAGCAAAATCGTACCTTCGTTTAATAGTACATTGATTGAATCTAGCACAAAACCGACAACTAGCTACGTCGTGGTCAGGGCCTAAGCAAGGAATACAGTAATAATGAAAATCCTTATGAGGTATTTGCTTCCCACATGAAATACAATTATTAACTTTTTCTGACATCGGAGTTGAGCAAAAAAAAAAGTTTCCCCAATGGGGTACTTAGCTTTGAGTGGTGAAGAAAGTCTTCGGACTGAAGTTCATCAGAAAAAATCGTCAGGAGTCAGCCGACTGGCACTTGCGAACTGCTATCACCGCACGGCAAGAAAGACTGGAGAAAATGGCGTCGGCTGTCAGCTTTGTACTCCTGGCGCTCTGACATCAGGGAGCATGGTTGAACAGCCGACGCCGGACCCAGACTTTGGGATTCTGGCCGACCGAGGACTGCCTGCCGGCAGGGGAGAACCCTACAATCATGACTGCAACAGTGAAACACGATGAACATCATGAAGAACATCTGGTAATGCAAATAGCCTGCTTTGAAGCAGAGGTATCTTCTGCAAGATTCCCTGATTGGGATATACAGGTAAGCCTCTTAAGTCTAGAGTTACCAACCAGGCATCCTTACCTAGCATAGGCAGTAACTGTTGCAGAGTCAGTATCTTGAATTTTGGAATGTCCAGGAAGGTATTTAGAATGGATAAGACCAGAATTGACGCCACGATTTGTCTTTTCTGGGTACCAGGAAAAGTCTTGAATAAAAACCTTGTCCTTTTTCCTTTTCTGGTACTGGCTGAATAGCCCCCATATCCATGAGGGACATGGCTTGTTTCTGGGCCTCTGCCCACTGATTTGGAGGTAGATTTGGCCATCCGTTTGGAATTGGCAACGTGTGGAAATGAAATCTGTATCCCTGGGATACTATATTTAAGACCCACTTGTCCTGGGTCATTAGATGCCAATTTTGAGCATGAAGTGATAGTTTTCCCCCCAAATGGGCTGCCAAAAGATAAGCGCTTGGAAATGGCAGAGGAAAGTCATGGAGACTGCTTACTCTAGGGGGGGGTGGCCTTGCTACGTCCAGATTTGGAGGTGGAGGCACCCCATTGCTTTCTTCTGCAAGTTCCTTGTGACTGAAACCTGAAGCCTTTGGAGTGTCTGAGTTTGACCGGAGCGGCTCTGTTGGGTACTGGAAAGGACCAATTCTTAGTAGGCCGGTGCATACTGAACCCGGGTGGCTGCACTTATAGGAAATCTTTTACAGTTTGCATACATTTAGCTTTGTCTTCCATCTTTTTCAAAACTTGTTCTGCCTTATTACCAAACAGACTGTCCTGTTGTAAAGGAGCATCGAAAAGTTTGGCTTTAACATGATCGGGCAGATTTTGCTCCTTGAGCCAAGCATGCCTTCTTATCACAGATCCAGTTACGGCAGACCTGCAGGACGCCTCCAAAAGCATGCCTTCTCATCACAGATCCAGGTACGGCGGACCTGCAGGAGGCCCCCACGGAATCAAAACCACATTGCAAAGTATGCTTTCCAACTTGCTCAGCTGAATGCAATAAATCCTGTAACTCTATTTTCCACACAGTCAGAAATCAACATAATTTTCTGTTTAAGTAAGCCCATGACATGCTGCTGATATTTAAGCATATGAAATTGACAGTTTAAAGCCCTGAATGCCAGGGCTGCAGACATGTAAGCCTTCTTACCCCATCTATCCAGCACCCTGGAGTCTCTATCGGAGGGGATAGCAGTAGAAGCCTTAGCACCCTTGAGACCCTGAGAAATTGTTTCAGGATCAGCAGTAGGGTTTTTGAAAAGAAACTTGTGGGAGTCAGGAACTCTGAAATATCTATCTGGCTTACTAGGAGCTGGAGGCAGAGAATCAGGAGCCATGCTGGATTCTGAGAAAACATAATCAACAATGTCTAAAACGGGAGGTATAGCCAAAGGCCTATGCTGAGGAAGAAGGAAATCCCTAAGCCTCTTTTTGGATACTGAAAAATCCTGACCCTCCCAAAGAAAATGTTCCCTTAAGGTATGCAAAGTTTCTCCAAAAGAAAAATCCTTAGGAGGAGAAGCAGAAGGGATGGATTCTGCTGCATAAGAGTCCTCATAAGGGGGAATAGAAAATTTCTGATCAGAAGAGTAATCAGAAGAAATGGAAACCTGATCTGAAGATTCATAATCAGTGCCTTGCCTAGGCCTCTTAGCAGGAGGGGGATGGGAACCCCTGATCAAGGTAATTAAATCCTCAGCTATTTTGATCATTTGTTTTTTAGGCACAGGGGCCTGAACCCGTGGCCCATGCATCGGTTTTTTAGACAAAGAAGTTGGTTTTGGCCTTGTTTTTGATGATGGGTCGGTTTAATATATAAATCTTTAGGCCTGAAAACACCCTCAGAAGCCGGTGCCTGCTCAGCGGCTCCGGGCCCATCTAAGGGAGAGACATCCGTGGGTTCAATACTTAAAGTGTCTCGCGGCACATCGGACTCCGAATGGGTCTCGGTAGAGGCCTACGAATAAAAAGTAGCGGGCATCAGGGGCTGCAAAAGTACCTCACTGAGTACCGGCTAACCGGTGACTGGCTTAGGATAAGCTTTGTCTCGGTTTCGGACCTCGACGGTCTCTGTCTGTCTTTTTCTTTGCGTTTTTTGTGAATTCCCGTAGTCGGATTGCTAACAGATGACATTTCTGGTTAGTTAAAACTTGAGCCAAAATATTTAGAAGCAAAAATATACCAATGCTTAATAGTGCGTTGGTTAAATTTAGAACAAAACCGACAGCAAGGCAAGTTATGGTCAGGGCCTAGGCAACGAATGCAGTACAAATGAAAATTCTTATGAGGTATTTGCTTCCCACAAGTAATACAATTATTAACTTTTACTGACATCGGTAAGGAGCAAGAAAAAGTTTTCCAACGGGGTACTTAGCTTTAGTTGAAGACTTTGGTTCTGAAACTCGAAAACGCGGCCGACCGGAACTTGCGAACAACTTCTGCTTTGGACATCGCGCGACAAGAAAGACTGATTAAAATGGCATCAGCTACATGTTTTATGCCCCTAACGTCATGGAAGAAGAAACAGCAACCGATGCAGGACCCAAGACTTTGTTATTCACGCCAACTAAGCGCAACCTGCCAGCAGATTACCCCAATTGTAATGACTGCAACAGTGAAACACGAAGAACATCACCTAATCAGCTAAAATGAATCTGACGACTTTGCAAGTCACAAACATCCTTAACAGAAAATGAACGAACATCTAATATATGGAAATATCCATCTCTAAAAACTCACAATGAAAAAGGTCTCTGTTCTGTTAACAATGAGAATGCCACTGATGTCAATATAACAGCCACTATGGATCAACTTTTATCCACTTAACTGTTTTAGTTTTGAAGAAATTTCAACTCCAACTTTTAACTTCTTAAAAGACATCAGCCAAACGTAGAAAAAAGCAAATCTTGTTTTAAAATCACTTCTTAAAGACAATAATTAAACACTGTTTCTTTGATTTCCACTGCAATACAGGTTCCAGCACAGTACAAATAAAATAGACAGTTAGCTACTACAAATTCAAATGTTCAAAAGCAACATAATCAGTAGTACCTTATTCTCCGTCTTAATAACTTGATTTTTAAATGGTACTTGTACAGTCAAACTTTACAAGAAGAGTTTTAAGACCATCTTGGCTCCCTCTCAAAAATGCAAGACAGAAAAATGGAAGTCCTGTCAATAAACTTGAACAACATCTCAAAACTTACTGTTCCTCCTTCTGGGTGTTTTTACAGGGGATTTTCCCATCCCACACCTTCTTGATCTGGAGATATGCATCCCTCACATTCATGCTACTTTATGCATGGTAACTCTGAGATTGTTGTACGTTGCAGTAGTATGAATACTCTTGAGATACCACAACCTTGAAACTACAATATTATATCGATATATATATATATATATATATATACACACACACACAGATATATATATATATATATACATATGAAAAAGCCACCAGCAGTTAGAAAACCAGGAACCAAGTACACTGCTGAACGCCAATAACTAGTCCACAGATATGCAATAAATATTTATTAATTCCACAAGATAAGCGCTTTCGTCAACAGACTTCAACAGATCTACAAAATTAATTTAAAATCCTTACTTTTTATAGGAAATCCTTTAGACATGTGACAACACATCTAATAAATATTCATGAGATCAATACAGATGCCATCTGTGTATTTAAAATTCATATAAAACTTTTTATAAATACATTTTCAAATGAAACAAAATTCCTGGATGCAAATATATACATATAAAATGGTATAAAAAACATATAAAAAATGTATATTCAAAGCATATTAGCTCTGTGCTTAAGCTCAGGTTTGATACTTATAGCCTCATTCAAACCTGGAAAAAATGTTGCATTCAGTTTAAACTGCCATTTAGATTCTGCTTGAAGTAATTTGTTTTTCCAGTCTCCCCCTCTTGGATCCATCTTAACTATCTCTAGGATCCCAAAAATAAAACTATGTGTAGGGTTAGTTATAATATGCTTGCTAAGAGCATTTTTTTCATCTTTTTTTGAAATACAATAGCAATGCTCATATATTCTACGATTTAATTTTCTCTCGGTTTTTCCTATGTAGAAACAAGTACAGCCCTTGCATGTAGCCAAATATACTAATCCCTTAGAAGTACAGGACCCATACATTAATTTAATGGGTATATCATAAGGTGCCAGTAAAAACTGTGCCTTAACATTAATATATGGGCATTGTTCACAGCATCCACATTTATATGTCCCAAACCTAATGCCACCCAAATGTGTTATTTTATTATCTAACATAAATTTTAAAACTTT